>NW_005842078.1:1591237-1591984 GCF_000455745.1 Alligator sinensis
CGCTTTTTTTCACCCACCCCCCCAATGCCTCCCTCCCTTTCAGTGGCTTATCTTCACTTTCTGTTTTGGCCGCATTCCCGGGAGCTTGGCCTTGAGCTCCTGTGTTTAAGTTTTCTTTTCGTTCCCTTAGGTTTTTTTGCTTTTGTAGTTAACCCTGTCCTAGTGAGGATGGCTGCTCCTACACCTGGCAGCTGGCATGACGATGTCTCTCGGGACCTCCCGCTGACTCATGGCCTGAGGGTTCACACCCCTCTCCATGTGGGGCTCGAGGTTTGCATGGAGGCTCTAGCTGCGCTCCTGGGATGGCGTACCATCCGCTATGCGGGTCGTGTGAACACGGTCCCGATGATTTATTTGAGCACGCCTGCCTTGGTTGACAGGGTGTGTGCGGAGGGCTTAGACATTGCGGGCATCCACTACCCTGTCACGCCCCTGGAGACTCAGGCAGTGAGGGTGGTGATCTCCAACGTCCCACCGCACGTTTCTGATCGGGAGCTGGCCAGAGGACTCGAGGCCTATGGAGTTCCTACGAGTCCTTTTCGCCGACTGCCGATGGGAAGCAAGGACCCTCAGGGGAAGCACGTCCTGTCTTTTCGGAGGCAGGTCTTTATGCTCCTCAAGGAGGGCCCCCAGTCTCTACCTCGCTCCCTGAGCCTCACGCTCGAGGGTCGGAGGTATATTATCTATCTGTCTGTGGGAGAGACTACGTGTTTCAAGTGCGGTGGCTCCCCCCACCTGGCTGCTCAG
>NW_005842078.1:1605345-1605990 GCF_000455745.1 Alligator sinensis
CAAGGTGGTCATGTCTGAGGCGGCTGGCCCTGCTGGGGCGGGCCAGGAGTGGTCTGGCCCATCCCCGGCATAAGGGGAACTGCCCACCACCACCAAGAAGAAGACGACGAAAGAGAGGAAGATAAAGGAGGCCTCTCAGGACACCTCATCCCTGTCAGGACCCTCCTTGGCCAGTGCCAAGCAACCCCCCACTAGAGAGCCTGACCCCACTCCAGCTGCCATACCACCCACCCTGTTGCATGTAGCCATCAACAGGGCAGACTTGACGGGGGGGAGGGGGCTGCGGGATCACCCCCCCCTCATCTGTCCCCCAGCCTCCAGAGTCGGGTGGCAGCAGGGATAGTGGCGAATGCCTCTCTTCCGGAGGCCTGGCCCCGGGTGTGGCAGGAGAGTCTGCTACTCCCTTGGTCATGCCTCAGCCTAGCAGATTGGATGGGGAGGTTAGCGAGATGGAGCTCCAGCTCTCTGAGTCTCACAAGAGGCGTCGTGAGCGGGATGGCCTCTCCCCCACTCCAAGAAGACAGGGAATGCCTTTGTGGAGCCAGTCCTTGACTCGGACAATGAGAGCCAGCTGATGTGCCTAGACATCGAGGGTGTCGATGCTGCAGTTGCGGGCGAGCCCCCACCGCGAATGTGGCCTCATCG
>NW_005842078.1:1606535-1609388 GCF_000455745.1 Alligator sinensis
TGTCGCCTTCCTGCAAGAGACACACTCTGACAGATTCAACCAGGCGGCCTGGCGGGCTGCATGGCGAGGACAGGTGTTCCTGAGCCATGGCACCAACCTCAGTGCTGGGGTCGTGACTCTCTTATCACCACAGCTGCAACTTGACAGGGCGGTGTCGCAGGAGGTTGTCCCCGGCCACCTGCTGACTGTCCGTGTCACCCTTGTACAACACCGCCTGCTGCTCGTCAACGTCTACGCGCCCTCCGATGGCCAGGAGAGGGTCGTTTTCTTCAAGACCTTGGCTGCCCTCCTGCACAATGCTAGTGAGGATGATGACCTGCTCCTCCTCGGTGGGGATGTCAACTGTACCACTGCCCCCCGGCTCGACTGCACAGGGCCTGAGCCTCACCTGCCCTCCGCTCACAAGCTACAATCTGCCCTGGAGGGGGCAGACCTCGTGGATGTCTGGCGAGCCCTGCATCCTGATGTGCGCCAGTACACCTGGGCCAGGATGGGTGCCGGTGGTCTCACCATGGCTCGCCTTGACCGCCTTTATGTCACCAGGCACCACCTGCCACTCCTGCACGGCAGCCGCATTGCTCCCTCGGGTCTGTAAGATCATGGCCTAGCCTTCAGTGAACTGAGCCTGCCAGGGAGAGCCTGCGCACGGGCACCTTATTGGTGTTTCAATATCAGCCTGCTTCAGGACTCCTATTTCCGGGACTGCTTTGCCCACTTTTGGTGGAGGTGGGAGGCTGCGAGACCGAGCCACTCCTCCTGGAAGCTGTGGTGGGACATGGGCAAGGTACAGATCCGGGCTTTTTGCCAGCAGTACACCCAGCTGGCCACGAGCGAGACACACCGACGTATCTGAGAGCTGGAGGAGGACGTGGTGGAGCTCGAGGCTGCTCTGCTGGCTGCTGGCAGCAACGCAGTGCTGAGCGAGAGCCTCCTGTTCCGCAGGAAATGCCTGTGTGAGTTGGCGGAGAGCGCTGCCCGTGGCACGAGGATCCATGCCCACTGTCAGGAGCTGGCAGAAACTGACTCCCCGACCCGCTACTTTTTCATATCTGAGAGCTGGAGGAGGACGTGGTGGAGCTCGAGGCTGCTCTGCTGGCTGCTGGCAGCAACGCAGTGCTGAGCGAGAGCCTCCTGTTCCGCAGGAAATGCCTGTGTGAGTTGGCGGAGAGCGCTGCCCGTGGCACGAGGATCCATGCCCACTGTCAGGAGCTGGCAGAAACTGACTCCCCGACCCGCTACTTTTTCAACCTGGAGCGGCGGAGGGCAGCAAGCAAAGTCTTGGATCATCTCAAGACTCCTGAGGGCCAAATAATTACAGAGCCAGGTGAAATACGTGAACATGCCGTCGCCTTCTATTGTGACCTGTTTGCGGCCGAGCTGTCATGCCCTGAGGCCACGTGGGAACCTCTTGAGGGCCTACTGCGCCTCGATGCCCTGGAGTCCGGTGAGCTTGAGTGGGACTTGTCCCTGGAAGAGATGGCAGCCACCACGGCTGGCCTCACCTCCAGCAAAGCTCCAGGCCTCGATGAGTTGCCTGCCGAGTTTTACAAGACCTTCTGGCCTCTCCTTGGCCCCAGCCTCCTGCGCATTTTCCAGGAGAGCCTCGCCAACAAGGTCTTGCCGATCAGCTGCTGCCGAGTGGTGCTGACCCTGCTGACCAAGAAAGGATACCTTGGCTACTTTAAGAACTGGTGACTGGTCTCCCTGTTGTGTGCGGACTATAAGATATTGGCCAAAGCTCTGGCCACCTGCCTTCACACAGTCATGGACTCTCTCAATGGGTCTGAGCAGAGCTACTGCATGCCGGGCAGGACCATTCAAGACAACCTGTTCCTGCTGTGTGATCTACTCACAGCTAGCAAACTCTTTGGCCTTGACGTTGGCCTCATCTCTCTGGACCAGGAGAAGGCCTTTGACCGGGTGGGCCACGCCTATCTCTTCCGGACTCTGGAGGCCTTTGGTTTTGGGCCCATCTTCACCGGGGTCCTCCGGGTCTTGTACCACGACATTTCCAGCCTGCTCAAGGTGAACAGTGTGCTTTGCGCTCCGTTCCCCGCACGCAGGGGCATTCATCAGGGGTGTCCTCTGTCGGGCATGCTCTACACCCTGGCCATCAAGCTGCTGCTACATGCGCTGTGGCTCCACCTGAGTGGTGTGGCCCTGCCATTGGCCGCGGGCCCATCCGTTGGCCCTCCTCTCCGGCTCTCTGCATATGCGGATGATGTCACCGTCTTCCCCAACAACCCAGGATGTTGTGCGGGCCCTGGCAGATTTCCAGCATGCCTATGAGCGCGCCTCCTCCGCCCGCATCAACTGGGCCAAGAGTGATACTCTGCTGCTTAGCACATGGACTGGCATGGCCCCCCTGGATTTGCCAGGGGTCCTCATCTCGCGCCACGAGGGCCTCAAGGTCTTGGCCGTGTTCCTGGGACCACCGACCTTCATGGCGCCCAACTAGGACAGCCTTGAGGAGGGGGTGGAGGCCCGCCTGCAGTGGTGGTGCTGGTGTTTGCCCAGCCTGTCCTACCGGGGACGCGTCCTCATCATTAACAACCTGGGAGCAGCGAACTTGTGGCACCGGTGTGCCGTGCTTGACCCACCACCGGATCTCCCTGAGAGACTCCAGCACATCCTGGTAGACTTGTTCTGGGATGGGCATCACTGGCTCCCATGAGCCATACTTCACCTACCTGTCACCGAGGGGGGCCAGGGTCTGGTTGACCTGGTGAGCAGGGTGGTAGCCTTCCGCCTGCAAGCCCTTCAGTGACTGCTTTACAGCGAAGAGCACCTGCCCTGGCAACAACTGGCATGCCGGTTCCTGCAGCGGGTCTGCGCCCTTGGCTTTGACCGGGA
>NW_005842078.1:1609644-1609974 GCF_000455745.1 Alligator sinensis
CCCGAGGCGCTGGCCACATGGTTGGGAGTGCACTGTGTCTGCAGCATGGGCCATCTCCTGCGTGACATCCATGCCGCCCTCCCGCCGGAGATGGCGGCCACCTTGGACGAACATCTCTCTGTACACCAGATCCCCCGGGCCACAGATGCCACGAGCGAGGCTTTCCCTCCAGTGCCAGTCACCCCGTCTGTGGCCGAGGAGTTGGCCGACTCTGTTGTGGCTCCCCATGACTCCCGATAGTAACACGGGTTGTCCCTTTGCTTCTCTATCACATAGAAACTTGTATGCCTAGGTGGTTTGCGTCCGCCATGCTCAGATGTTGGGGGGCTG
>NW_005842078.1:1610051-1617571 GCF_000455745.1 Alligator sinensis
CGGGTGGGGGCGTCGCCGCCCCGCCTTCTTAGCCACTGTCACGTTTGCGTCCGACTTTGACCCAACCAGCTCGACAGCCTGCCCCTTCTGCCCTGGGGGCATGGAGGAGGATCTCTTTCATGCCTTCCTGGACTGTCCCTGCCTGCAGCGGCTCTATGCCACCCTCGAGCCGCCACTGAGAGTGCTGGGCAGGAGCCTCTCAGAGGCCACCTATGTGTGCTCCCCTACACGTACCAGGTGGCCGAGCAGGGCGCCATCTGCCTGGCCAACTTCTTTCTGGGCCATGCCAAGATGGCTGTCCTCAAGAGCCGCCACAACCAGCTTGCCAGCACCGGCTCAGACGATGCCCTGTAGCTCTTCAGCCTCCTAGTGTGGGTGCATCTCTCACTGGAGTTTGAGCACGCTGTGCTCCGGCGGGCGGTGCCCACCTTTGAGGCACTCTGGGCCCTTGAGGGAGCGCTGTGCCACATGGAGGACGGACATCTCAAATACGCGCTCTGACGTCTTGACCGGTCTGGGTGACCAGGCGGGCACGGTGGCGGACTGTGGCTTCCAACTTGTGCCGTGCCCTGAGCCCTCACCAGGCTCCTTTTGTTTTTCTCGGGGTGAGATGCTGAAGGTTTTTGCACGTGTACTATGGGACAGGGAAGGGTGGAACTGTTCATTTCTAGAGGGCTATATGGCATGCTAGGCATGACGTGTACTACTGCGAAGGTGTTTGTCACCGTGTGATGTTCTGAATGTACTGGAATCGTTTCTCTTTTGTAGGTTTGATTTTTTTTTTGCTTTCTGTACCTGACCTTCCCTGAAATAAAGTAGTTTAAAAAGTCAAAGTCCTTCCTTCCACTTTGGATGCACCAGACCAGGCTCACTTGGAGCTGCGTGGGGCAATCCTAAGTGTAAGATTCCCCGGCTTCCTGTCTATTTTCTTTTCTGACTCCCACCTGTCTAAAGGTCTCTAGCTTCTGATTATCTCACTTTCTGATTCTTTTCTTGCATTTTTGCAGCTTTTTTCCCCTTTTTCTCTCCTCTTTCTCCCCTCTCCCCTGTACTTCCGGTTTCTTTGTCTGTGAGTTGCTTCTTTGGAGCCTTCTTTCTTTCTTTTCTGATTGCTTGTTGCGGGGAGTTATCTTTTCCATTAGCTTGCCTTCCGAGGGGTGCTCTTAACTACCCCTTCTTCCCCGCCTTTGTTTTCTTTTATTTTCACTGTTCCATCCCCCTCCCCCGCCATATTTTTTCCTCCACTCCTTTCCCCCTCACATCTAGAGTTTTGTAGCTGCTTTCCCAGACACTTAACTGTTTAGTTAGTATAAACTTTTTTTTGTTTTCTCTTGCTTAGTTATACGTTCAAATTAACCCTGTTCTAAGGAATGGCTGCTCCTACACCCAGCAGCTGGCATGAGGATGCCTCTCAGAACTTCCCCATTACCCAAGGCTTGAGGGTTCACACCCCTCCCTACATCAGGGTTGAGGTCTGCGTCAATGCCCTTGCTAGTCTCCTGGGGCAGCGTAACATAAGTTACTCAGGTTGTGTTAATACGGTCCCAATGATTTACTTCAGCGATCCCACCTTAGTTGACAGCGTGTGTGCAGAGGGTCTGGACATTGCAGACGTGCATTGTTTTGTCACCCCCCTGGACACTCCAGCAGTGAAGGTGGTGATTTCTAATGTGCCCCTGCCCGTGACTGATTGGGGGCTGGCCAAGGAACTTGCACCCTATGGGATTCTTACACGACCCTTTCACCGATTGACCATAGGAAGTAAGAACCCCAAACTAAGGCACATTCTGTCTTTTTGAAGGCAGGTTTTCATGCTTCTCAGGGAGGGCCCATGGTCTCTGCCTCAGTCCTTGAGTCTCATGTTCAATGGGTGGAGGTTTGGGATCTATTTTTCCTTTCAGGAGACCACATGTTTTCAGTGTGGGAGCTCTTCCCACCTAGCAGCCCAATGCCCATGGGGGAGGCTAGCCAGAACACCGGCAACTACAGCAGTACCGGCGGATGGCACATCCACTTCTGGGACGCAGGCCCCATCCAGTGAGGCCAGGAGCTTTTCCCAACCTCCTTCTACCCCTGTTCCATCTGAGGGGGCTGGAGTTTCTGGCGTGAAAGTGCCATCCAGAGGAGGGGCTGGGACTAGGCCCCAACCCTCCCCCCCACTCATTCCACCTACAGTGCCCACCCCCACTGGTACGGAGATGCCACCAGGTGGAGAGGATGCCTCCACTTCCCCCCTGCCTGCCCTGACCACCCCAATTGAGGTGGCAGGGGTGGTCAGCGATTGGGGCACCAAGGCCCTGTCAGATGATGGGGTTCAGGCCTCCTCCATGACCTTGCTTGGGGTGGATGGCCCTGGAGAGGCAGACCAGAAGCAGTCTGACCCATCCTCTATGAAGGGTGGGCCATCTGCCACAAAGAAGAAGAACAAAGAAAGGAAAATGAAAGGGACCACTCAGGACTCCCCATCCCCGCTGAGACCTTCCTCAGCTCGTGCTGGGGGGGCCCCTGCTGGAGAGCCTGGCCCTGCTCCAGCTGTCATGTCAATGACCCTGTTGACTGGGGATGACGGCAGCTTGGAGGTGGGGGGGGCGAAGGCGGGGGTCACTGACCCCTCACCTGTCTCCCAGCTTCCGGAATTGGGTGGCGGTAAGACCTATGCACAATCTCTCTCTTCTGGAGATCTGACCCAGGAGGCATCAGAGGAGTCTGCTGACCTCTTGGTCACACCCCAAACTACTGAACTAGATGAGGAAGCTAGTGATATGGAGATCCAGCTTTCTGAGTGTCGCAAGTGACCTTGAGAGCAGGATGGCCTCTCTTCCTCCAAGAAGGTGGGGATTGCTCTTCTAGAGCCAGACCTTGACCTGGAAGATCAGAGGAGGTTGATGGGTTTAGACATTGATGTAGAGGATGTAGAAGCTGAGCTCCCAACTAGGGTGCAGCCTTGCTGTGAGTCTGTCGAAAATGTACAGCCCATGTGGACAGATCCCCCCTGGGTCGGTCCCGACTATGGGGGGCTCCTGACATTTTTGAAGCAGACTAAATGACAGAAGAACACAGCGGGGCACATCACCCAATGATGCGCAGATCCTAAAGTTTTTATCAAGACTGCCAGAGCTGCAGCCAAACTGATGCAACAAGATCTAGCCACTCAGCAGATGGCTTATCGTCTGGAGAAACTCACACAGTGGGTGAAGGATGAATGGGACCTGGCGGGGTCCCTGGAGTAGAGTAGGGCATGATAGGCCCTTTTTTTGACCTGTCTCTGCTTTTTGTTCTGCTCTTGGGGGCTCACTCTTCTATTTAGACCTTACCTCACTCTTCCTCTCCCATACCCACACCCATGACAGCCACAACTATTGGTACTTTTAACATCATTGGCTGACGAGATCCGGTGAAACAGGAGGCCGTCCTGGAGCTCCTGCACCAGAAGTGGCTGGCTGTCGCCTTCCTCCAGGAGATGCATTCCGACAGGGTCAATCAGTTGGCTTGGCATGCTGCCTGGCAAGGCCAGTTGTTTTTGAGCCATGACACCAATCCTAGCACCGGAGTTGTGACTCTTCTATCGTCACAACTACAGCATGACACGGCGGTGGCACAGGAGATTGTCCACGGACGCCTGCTGACCATCCACGGAACCCTAGCACAACACCACTTGCTACTCGTCAACGTTTATGCACCTACTGATGGCCAGGAGAGGGTCACTTTCTTCGAGACCTTGGGCACCCTTTTGCATAATGCTACTGAGAATGATGACCTGCTCCTTGTAGGTGGGGACTTTAATTGTACTGCTGACACCCCGCTCGACCGTACGGGGCCTGAGCCTCACCTGCCCTCAGCCTGCAACTTGCAGTCTGTCTTGGAGACTGCAGGCCTCGTTGATGTCTGGTGAGCCCTGCACACCGATGTGTGCCAGTACACCTGGTCCAGGATGAGTGCCGGTGGTCTCACTATGGTCTGCCTCGACTGCTTTTATGTCACCAGGCACCATCTGCCTTCCTATGCAGTGGTTGCATTACTCCCTCAGGCCTGTCAGATCATGACATGGCATGCTGCGAATTGAGCCTGCTGGGGAGAACCTGCGTGCAAGCACCCTATTGATGCTTCAACGTCAGCCTACTTCAAGACTCTTACTTCTGGGACTGCTTTGCCAACTTTTGGCAGAGCTGGGAGGCCACAAGATTGAATGACTTCTCCTGGAAGTTATGATGGGATGTGGGCAAGGTATAGATCCGGGCTTTTTGCCAGCAGTACATGCAGCTGGCCACCAATGAACTGCACCGCCATTCCAGAGAGCTGGAGGAACATGTGGTAGAGCTCAAGGCTTCCCTGCTGCCTTCTGGCAGTGATGCGGTGCTGCACAAGAGCCTTTGGTTCCATAGGAGGTGCCTGCGTGACCTGGCAGAGAGTGTGGCCCATGGAGCAAGGATCCACGCCTGCTGCCAAGAGCTGGCCAAAACAGATGCCCCAACCCGCTTCTTCTTCAACCTGAAGCGACAGCGGGCAGCGACCAAAGTCTTAGATCACCTCAAGACCCCTGAGGGCCAGGTAATCATGGACCCAGGTGAAGTACATGAGCACGCCGTTGTCTTCTATCATGACCTGTTTGCGGCTGAGCCATCCTGCCCTGAGACCACGCGGGAACTCCATGCGGTCCTGCCACGCCCTTGTGCCCTGGAGGCCAGCGAGCTTAAGCAGGAATTGTCTCTGGTGGAGCTGACAGCTGCCACAGCTGGCCTTGCCTCCGGCAAGGCTCCAGGCCTTGACGGGTTACCTGCTGATTTCTACAAGACTTTCTGGCCTCTTCTTGGTCCCTGTCTCCTGCATGTTTTCCAGGAGAGTCTTGCCGACAAGGTCTTGCCGATCAGTTGCCGCCGTACAGTGCTCACGCTGCTGCCCAAGAAGGGAGACCTTGGCTGCATCAAGAACTGGCAGCCAGTCTCCCTGCTGTGCGTGGACTACAAGATTCTAGCCAAAGCACTGGCTACCCACCTCCTCACTGTCATGGCCTCCATCACCGGGTCTGAGCAGAGCTACTGCATGCCGGGCAGAACCATCCAAGACAACCTGTTTCTGCTGCGCAACCTGCTTACATCCAATGAACTCTTTGGCCTAGACATTGGCCTCATCTCTTTGGATCAGGAGAAAGCCTTTGACCAAGTGGACCACGCCTACCTCTTTCAGACCCTGGAGGCCTTTGGCTTTGGGCCCCTTTTCACCGGGGCCCTCCAGGTCTTGTATCAAGACACATCCAGTCTGCTTAAGGTGAATGGAGTGCTCTGTGCCCCATTCCCCACACGCAGAGGCATCTGTCAGGGCTGCCCCCTATTGGGCATGCTCTATGCCCTAGCCATTGAGCCACTGCTGATTGTGCAGCAGCGCTACCTGGGTGGTGTGGCCTTGCCACCGGCCATGGGCCTGTCCATTGCCCCTCTGCTCCAGCTGTCAGCATATGCAGACAACATGACCATCTTCCTTAACACCCAGGAAGACATGGAGGCACTGACAGACTGCCAGCGAGCCTATGAACGTGCCTCTTTGGCCTGTATCAACTGGGCCAAGAGTGATACCCTGTTGCTTGGTGCATGAATCACCATGACCTCCCCTCCCCCCCCCAGATTTGCCAGGGGGCCTCAACCTGCTCCTTAAGGGCCTTAAGGTTCTGGGCGTGTTCCTAGGGCCATCGAACTTCATGGCGTGCAACTAGGATGGCCTCAAGGAAGGAGTGGAGGTCTACCTACAAAAGTGGCACTGGTGCCTACCCAGACTCTCCTACTGTGGACGTGTCTTCATTGTGAACAACCTAGCGGTGGCGACCTTGTGGCCCTAGCATGTAACACATGATGTGGAATGTAGCGAAGGTGTCTGTCACTGTGTGATGTGATAAATGCAATGACATGGTGTTCTTGGTTTGATGGTAATTTGTTTGTTTTTGCTTTGCAAGCAACTAAACTTTTTGTATCCCTGAACCCGTGAATAAAGTAGTTAAAAAGTCAAAGTCCTTCCTTCCTTCCCTTTAGTAGTTTTATTCCAGTAAAGCCCATTTCTTTTTTGGGTCAATTAAATGCAATTAAATGTCAAACAAGCAGCCTTGTTTGACATTTAAAAAAAGATTAAGTAGCAAAGAAATAATTCAACAATCAGAGTTCAATTGGCTAACTGGTCATTGATCAGTAGATTTGCTCCCATGGGGGACACTACGGGAAAAGCATTCATATGTTCTTTTTCCAGCCACTGGATCACTTGTCAATTTAATTATTTCTTTTAAGTGAAGAACTTATTATATACATATGGGAAATTTTAAAAACAAACAACCTAGAAAGGACTAAACCTCCTATACAAATCATAAAATCATTTGGACACATTTAGAATTCATAATGTACATGTTTATCATCAAATTGCCAAGATGGTGTGGGGTAATCACTTTGGGGCCAACCTCTGATGACAGAAATACAAAATATATTTTGAGTTTTTGTAGCATATAGGATAGTCAACTAAACATGCCCAGACTGAACATTTGGGCAAAGACTGTTACATGTGTTACATTAGATTACATTATTCCAATAAAGCTATTTCAGCAATATAACAGAAACATTGTGTAGCACTATGCAAAGCCAGCAAGTGATTTCTTTTTAGAGACTTAAAGCGACGGGGAGATTTGTATACCATTTTCCCCTGAGAATGGAATGTCTAATGATAAGCAAGAAAAAATATATGCATCAACACAGATGCATAATATCTTTACTTGAACAGTAATCTGTTATCTGAATAGTTCTAATGTCTGTTACCATCCTACCTTAAGCTTTCGTATAGGAATGGCTCATGGTATTTGTATTGTGCCACGTATCCATGCTTGCCTACTTGACCATGGTTTATATTTTATTAACACCTTTAAAGAATGTTGATATGTGGTAGAATTGGGTGTATGAAATAGTGTTTGAAACTTTATGGTGCTAATTTGCAAAATCCTGCCTTGATTTCACACCCAATGCAATTTCTTCAACTTTAATTGGTAAACAATCCCAGGTGAGAATAGAACATTGATCTGTTAGAATAAAGATAATGGAACATGGAGTTATTTCAGCATCTTCTTCTTTCACTAAAAAAAAAGAATAAGACAATCACTCTAGAATCAGTGGGGCAGATTCTCTGCTGATGTAAATGATCCCAGCCCCACTCAGTTTAATTGATCTCCATTTAAACTAGCACAAATATTTGGCCAGTATTTTGACTATTTTCCTTTCTATTTAGGATAGTTTTATGAATGAGATATTCCTTTTCTCTTTCCAAAGTTCCTCTTAGCAATTATTCCTAAATAAGGCCTCACCAATTTCAGAGTTTATTTTCTATCTGTATTATATATATTATTATTCATGTTTCTATTAACTTTCAGCTCTGCAAGGTCTTTCCTTGATAAACACATGTGCAACTCCCATTCAAATCTGTATGAGTGATACATGCATGTCCTGGGGAGAATAGAGTTCACCATACTATTAAGGATTAGGTATATGCAGCAGGAA
>NW_005842078.1:1617602-1627852 GCF_000455745.1 Alligator sinensis
CACCAAAAATTATATCTGTTCAATTGTGTAAAACCTAATATGGTGTGCGAGATAAACATACCTATTTAACTGACATACACTATTTCAAAGACATGTCTGCACTGGTAAACAAAATTAACATTTTAAAGAATTCTCTTTGTAAGGTGCTTGGCTTAGCTATGATTATATTTAGAAATGAAAAAAAATCAATCATGCAATTTGTCCACTGTATCAAGCAATCTTTACCCTGTTCTTTCCACATTTCCACATTTGACTTCTCTAGAGAATGTGCAAACTCATGAAAAATTATAATTTACAGCATTAAAAAGAAGAATTGTTCAATAGAAGTAACAAGGGAAAACTTAATATGTATTTAGAAGATAGAGTCTGATTTCATCCCCCCATAATAGATTTGCATTGATGCATTTCATATGGATAAATACATAACAGTATTCAGTTTCCTAAGCACCCATTTCAAATTCTGTTTCCTTGTTCTCAGTTTCATGTCCTCCACTAGTTGGATTTGGTTACAGCAAGTCTATTTGACTAAGAGGAGCTGACATGTAAAGTCTCAGGTGTAGTGTGCTTTTTAGATAGCACATCATTTGCCTGCAGATTTAATAATTCCCTGTTGATCTTTTTTTATAAAAATAAGACAATATTTTAGTTAAATTTACTGTGAATTAACAATGAAACAGCACTGAACATTATGCACTTAACTTTATTGTTCCAGTGTTTCAGGTGCACTTATTCTTAAGATGAGAAAAAGGAAGTGTTACACTGAAAAAAACCAAAAAAACTTGTACTCTCTTCCCTGCTCCACAATGATTTAAAGTACTATATTTGAATTTTTATGTTTTGTTTGATTTAAGTAACCTTAAATACCAATGCCAATTCAAAAATATATATACAAGTACTCTAAGCATTATAATGACTGTTTAACTATGAAACTTGCTGATTGGCTATTATTAGTAATGCCGTTGTACTTTGTAGTACTATCATTTATTCCTGGAAGTATCTAGAGATAACACATCAGGGCTTTCCTTGTTGAAAAAAAAATATTTTGTCTCATATTTAATTCTGATTCATCTTTTTCTACCATCTGACACTCACTCTACCCCTGGGTATGAATAATGTTTTAACTTATATATATTCATCTCAAGCATGGAACAGTATTCCCAAATGGTGTTGTAATGTACTGTTTTTGTGGGAAGATCACACCCGCAACTACCACCAGGCAGGCTGTGAGGCAACAGAGCATGTGGAGGAGAAGATGCCAGGTAATCATAGTAGGCGACTCCTTGCTGAGAGGAACGGAGGGAAACATCTGCTGCCCGGATCCCACAGCATGGGAGGTCTGTTGTCTCCCTGAGGCATGGATCTGTGATGTCACAGACAGGATCCCCAGGCTTGTCCAGCCCACGGATTACTACCCCATGCTCCTTATCCATGTGGGAACAAATTACATGGCCAGGAGCAATCCAGACCATGTCATGAGTGACTACAAGGCTCTGGGATCTGGGCTTAAAAGATTGGGAGCTCAGGGATTTTTTTCCTCTTTTCTCCCTGTTGTAGGCCATGGTCCAAGGAGGCAAGAATGCATCGATGAGATGAACTGGTGTCTTTGATGGTGGTACCACCAAGAAGGCTTCAGCTTCTATGACCACGGTTCCCATTTCAAGGACAGAAGACTCCTGGGGATAGATGGCATCAACCTCATGCACCTAAGTCCAGTTTCTCAGCCAGGGTGGCTGATCTCTTAGATAGGGCTTTAAACTAAGATCACAGGGGAATGGGGAAACACTAACTGGAGCCTACCTGGGGACCAATATACAGGAATGCTCCATTGACAATGAAACCAAGCAAGCCACTCTTATGGGAGCTGAGAAAATACCTCCCCTTCAATGCAACAGGTGGCCAGTGACCTCAGTAGAAGGACTTAGGTGCCTGTACATCAATGCCAGAAGCATGGGGAACAAGCAAGAGGAACTAGTCCTCCTGCTTTCCAGTAGGCACTATGATCTAGTAGGGATCATGGAGACCTGATGGGACTCCCCTCACAACTAGAGTGTAGCCATAAAGGGCTATATTCTTCACGGAAGGGAGTGGGTAGGGAAGAGAGGTGTGGGTGTTTCCATCTATGTGAAGGAGCATTACACCTCCCTACAGGCTGATGTCGGCCCCAAAGAAGAACAGCTTGAAACCCTCTGGGTCAGGTTCTGGGGGACGCATTATGAGAGACACCTGACTTTAGGTGTATACTACAGTCCACCTAACCAAGGGGAGGAACGTGCTCTCACAGTTGCCCATGAACTAACGGAGGCAGCGTGTGCACAGAACATGGTTGTCATGGGTGAATTCAACTACCTAGACATCTCCTGGGAGGAATGCTCAGCCAGCTCGGATCAATCACAATCCTTCCTGGCCAGCACCAAAGAGTTTTTGTTTTTTTTACGCAGGAGATGCACAGGCCAACTAGAGGCAATGCAGTTCTTAACCTGGTCCTGGCCAAAAGGGATGATCTGGTGGGCAACTTAAACATAAAGGGCAGCCTAGGCTATAGTGACCATAAAATCATTATGTTCATGGTCTGTCACAAAGCTGACAAAACAGATACCAAGCTCAAAGTCTTAGACTTCAAAACCACACATTTTAATAAGCTCAGATCACTAGTAGAGAATGCCCTGAGAGACCAAGGACCACAGGTAAAGGGAGCACAAGAAGAATGGTCATTCTTTCAGGATATAATCCTTAAGGCTCAGAGAAAATCCATTCACTTATGGAGAAAAAGGAGCAGAAGGGTCAAAAAACCCTCTTGGCTAAGCAGGAAAGTTGCAGCCCTCCTACAGAAAAAGAAAGAATGGAAGCTTGGGACAGCCTCTAAGAAAGACTACTTGAAAATGGCTCGCACTTGTAGAAATCAGATTAGGCAAGCTAAGGCAGAAACCAAACTAAAACTAACTACAAGAATCAAGGACAACAAGAAGTATTTCTTTAGTTACAAAGGGAGTAAAAGGAAAACTAATTAGAGTGTGGGGCTGCTGCTCAATGCCTCAAGATACCTGGTCACTACCACTCAGGAAAAAATGGAACTCCTAAATGACTACTTTGCCTCAGTCTTTCACAAGACCAAGAGGAAAAACATGCCAGATAGGGCACAGAATGAGCAGGGTGGGATTGACACTATTCCCACCATTGCCATAGAACTGTGTACAATCAATTAAAGAAATTAGACACATATAAATCAGCAGAACTGGATGAACTCCACCCAAGCATGCTGTAAGAGTTTGCCAAAGTAATTGCAGAGCCCCTGGCAAAGGTCTTTAAAAAAGCATGGATCTCTGGAGAAATCCCAGAGGATGGAAGAAGGCCAATGTTGTGCCCATCTTCAAGAAGGGGAAGTGTGAACACCTGGGAAACTACAGGCCAATTAGCTTAACTTCTATTCCAGGGAAAATCCTAGAAACATTCATTGTCACTATAAGTGACAAACTTGCAGAAGGCATGATACTGAATGACAGCCAGCATGGCTTCATCATGGGCAGGTCTTGTCTGACCAACTTAATTTCTTTCTATGATCAGGTGACTCATTGTCTGGATGAGAGACAAGCTGTTGACATCATATACCTCAACTTCTAGAAAGCCTTTGGCCTGGTATTCCACGACGTACTGATCAGAAAACTGGAAGATATCAGGCTCAACTGTGGGACTGTCAAGTGGGTATGAAACTGGTTGTGGGGTAGGATACAGAGACTCCAAGTGAATCGATAGATGTCATCCTGGAGAGATGTGGGCAGTGGCATACCCCAGGGATCAGTACTTGGCCCAGCACTGTTCAATATCTTCATCAATGACCTGGATGAGGGGGTGAAAAGCCCATTGGCCAAGTTCATGTACAACACCAAGATATGGGGTTGTGCAGACACATCTGAAGATAGGCTGTAGATACAGGCAGACCTAGACAGGCTGGTAGGTTGGACAGAACCAGATGAGGTCCAATGCAGAGAAATGCAAAGTGCTGCATCTGGGAAGGAAGAGCCCCCGGCACACCTACAGACTGGGCATCGCTAATCTGACCAGCACTACAAATGAACGAGACCTGGGGGTAACAATAGATCCCAGCATGAATATGAGCCAGCAATGCAATGCAGTAGCCACTAAGGCCAATAAAATTACGGCATGCATCAATTGATGCATCTCCAGTAAATCCAAAGAACTGATTCTCCCACTTTACTCAACACTGGTGCAAGTACAGCTGGAGTATTGTGTCCAGTTCTGGGCATTGTACTTAAACAAGGATGTGTTAAAACTCAAGAGATTCCAGAGAAGGGCCACCCATATGATCAGGGACTTGCATGGCAAGCCATACGAGGAGAAGCTGAGGGATCTAGGACTCTTCAGTCTAAAAAAAAGAAGGCTGAGAGGGGACCTGATTGTGGCTTACCACTATATCAGAGGCGTACATCTGGGCTCAGTAAACAACCATTCACTAGGGCACCCTGGGGAAAAACTAGAAACAACGGCCACAAACTCCTGGAAGATAGTTTCAGGCTAAACATTAGAAAAAAAACTTCTTCACAACTAGGGTGTCAAAACTATGGAACAAGCTCCCCCCAGAGGTGGTACAATCATCCACCCTAGAGATCTTCAAGAGAAGACTTGACGGTCACCTGGCTGGGATTGCCTGACCCCAGATGTCCTTCCTGCTCATGCAGGGGGGCGGACCTGATGATCCTTCGGGGTCCCTTCCAGCCCTATGATTCTATGATTTTCATCATATATGAGTGTATTTAGGGATTTAAGTTCTCTATGACCATACACATATACACTAGTGTTTTCCTTCTCGAAACAAAAAAACTGTTGTGGTTATACTGTTATGAAGACTTCTCTACCCAAAAGATGTAGCAATTTTGTTTTAGTGAACAATTGTTTCACTGAATTTACCTCCTGTAATACTAAGAGAAAAGTCTGCTTCTTTTTGTTGCTTCTATAGATTTTTTGTTGTTCAGTATTATAGATATGTTAATTCACAATAAACCTTTAGAGAATGTTAAGCTATTGGAAGTGCCTGAAGGCTATCGCTTCACTTTACTTGTCAAGATACTTTTATTTTTCTGTGATCTCCTCTATGGAAGGTGACTAGCCTTTAAATAGTTTAAAACTTGTAGTAGTAATATAAACCTAACTGTATGGTTTCCTCATGTCTTCCTATTTTTCATCAGTTTCAGGATTTTTAACTCTCGATTTTTATTCTGAATTTGCTTTTCCTCCAGTATGAAAAATATATTTAATATGCAGCCTGTGAAAAGGATACATAGCTCGTATTGTAAATGAATGCTTTTCTTTTTCTATGTTTATAGCATGAAATCTTGGCCTCTGTGAAGTTGATTACAAGGGCTAAGTGAAGATGTTTGGGGGTGTTAGGTCATTAAATATAGTTAATCAATCTAACTTAGTTTGCCCAGGTGCTGGTGCATACTTTACACTTAGGCCCAGTATCAGTGATCGGAAATCAATCTAAACCCATAACAGCAGAGAAGTTTTGCACACATACCCAGTCTAAAAATGGTGGATCCCAGTCTAGGAAAGACCTGAATTGATGTACACTCAGACTTAATTAATATAGGTTAAACAAGTGATTCAAACTTCAGTTCAGTTTCCTGCACAGGCCCAGGGCTGGGAGAGCCCAGCTGTTGGCTCCAGTCCCAGAGCTGAGATTTTCCTACCTGCCCCCTAGCACCAGGATATTTTAACCCCCCTAAGCCCCTCAGCCTTTGCCATGTGGACCAATCAGCCCCCTCCCCACCCCAACTGCCCATCCCACAAGTCACTCTGGGTGCCAGTTTAATCAGTGTTTGTGGAATCCAGGAGCCAAGGAAGTAAATATCAGTGGGGGCAGGAGCAGGAGTGATGGGGGTGCAGGTTTGCTGGAGGGTGGGGGGGGGGGTTAGAGGCTAAAAATAGCCCCTTGTTTCCCCTAGGCCCTGAAAGACCCTGCAAGATGCCCTGGTCCTGTCAAACTCTCCCAGACCCCAGCAACTCTCTGTAGATCCCACCTTGCCCCACCAATCACTCCTGCACATACCACCTGCACCCCCATTGATTCTGCAGATCCCTCCTGCCCATTGGTACCCCCACAGATGCTGACTGCCTCCTTGATTTTTCCTGTGTATCCCATTTCCCCCCATCCTCCTGTGGATGAGGTGTGTCCCTCATCCCTCCAATCACTCTCACGGAATCTGCTAGTCCATTGATCCCCCCCCCCCCCAAACCACCCATCTCCCCCTAGCCTGCTTGCCCCCCATCCTCCCAACCCAGCCCAACATCCAGACTTACCTTAGATTGGATGGCCATTTTTAATGCAATATTACCTCCACCTAACCCTCCCCTTTTTCCCCCCACTCAACATTGCAAGGTAACATGACCTCAGTTGGCCCAAGATTCACCCCATAGGTAATTTAGAGAAATAAGTTGGTACTCATAGTCTACTTCCTAGTTCATTTTACACATACCACAAACTTCCTTACAGTTTGGGCTATTTTGCATATACTGTCCCCACATTTGTATTTCTTTCCCTTTTCTGTTTTTTTTTTTCTCAGTTCTAATTCCCTTTCTGCATCTGACCTATTTTATACATTGCCTATCTCTCTTATTCATTTAACTTTTTTAGTAAGTAAATTCTAGTAAACTTGCCTGCATGTCCTTTTGTTTGCCTGGTGTTCTTCCAGATTATCTACTCGCACTGCTAAATTCAGAAGCTGTCATTTAAGCATGGTTTAAATTTGGTTGTATGTTATTTTTTGTTCAGATCAACTCTTGCAGTTTTACTAGTGTACAGGATGCAGGTGCAGGACAAGATCATGACATCAGTGAATAAAACTAATTCTGCAAGGCCTTACTCTCTTGGGTTACTTTAAATGAATAAATCCACTGGAATTATTATGGAGCAGCATTAAATTGGATTATGTTTAGTAAATTGTATCAACAAATACCAAATGATGGATAACTAGCTAGGCTGTAGTACTACAGGAAAGGACCTAGAGGTTATAATGGATTATAAGCCGAATGCCAGTCAATGGCGTAATTTTGTTTTTAAAAAAGCTAATATTATTCTGAGTTTTATTAACAAGACTATTGCATGCAAGTCATAGAAAGTGATTCTTTGATTACATTCACTTTGAAGTACCATAACCAGTTTTGGAGACTACACTTCAAGAAAGACATAAACAAGTGGGTGTGTCTATACAGGCACATTTACTGCACAGTAACCTAACTTACTGTGCAGTACGGGTGCATGTCTACATGTGCACTCCTATACTGCACAGTAACTATGATGATTTATGCTAACTTGGATGTAGATTTCATACCTCCACTATGCCCAGTGAAGTCTAAATGAGTGCAATAAAAATGAATTAAAGTCTAGAAAGCATGTTATATGAATGCACTATTCTAAGAACACCAATCTGGTATTATTTAGTCTGGAAAAGGAAAGACTGATTTTGTATTTGAATAGTTTTGTCTTTCAGTACAAAAATGGTTGTTATGAAGAAGGCAAGAATCAATTGTTTTTTGTGGGTACATATAAGCATTACACTTAAATCATACCTTACCATGATTTTTTTTTTTTTAACCAAGATTAGGTCCATCTAATTGCCTAGGTGTGTAGGTATTCACAGGGCTTAAATCTTCCAAAAATGTTGCACTTGATCTAATTTAGTTCATCTCACATGTTCACAGCACAACTCCGGGGCTAGGAAAGGTCAGCAATTTACCATAGGCCTGAGGCTGTGCTGTTTTAATGCACTGCCCCCACAACTACCCACAGTAGATCCACCTCTCCCCCTGATCCTAACAGACCTTTCTCCACCCCCAACTTAGCTCCTACCACCCAGGTGAATGTCTGCACACAGCAGAACCCAACCCAGGTTTAGACAGCTCAAAGCAAGTCACCCAATGTTATCTGTTGGGTTGTTTGAATGCTTGTTTACACAATGTGTCCACAGAGAACAGGACATGATGTAATAGGTTTTAATTGCAATAGGGGGGGATTTAAGTAAGATATTAGGAATAACTATCTAAATATGTTGGTGGTTAAATATTGGAACAAATTGCCTAGAGAGGTTGTGTAGTATCCTTTAATGGGAGTTCTTAAGTCTACATTAGAGACACATTTGTCTCTGATTGTACAGGCAAGAAAGAACTTATGTCGGACTTGGGCTTGAATTAGATGTTCTCTTGACTTCCCTTCCTGTACTACTTTTTCTATGATATTATAACACTAACAGTTTAGAAAATTAGTTTACATAGACTTTGTCTCGTTTACATTTCTGAAATTTAAGGCAGAGTTTCTACCGGTGAAATTTGCTATAACTACACTGCAGTTATTGGAGTTGTTTTCTTTGCACAAGTAGAGTTTGGCTTTCCCACTTCCCATTTATACTGCTGACACACTGCTAAGATGCATTTTATATGTGTATGTGATTTTCTCTTCTTTGTATTATATAAATGGAGATACGTCATTCTGTACTTCTATGCAAAGTTAATGCATGTTTACCTAGCAATCAGTATTGCTATTGTTGGAGCTTTTGTGTGTGGCAAATGAAGAGATTGTTTAAAACCTCAAGGGCAATGAGATTTATACAGAAAATTCTCCAAGACTTTTTTTAACTAGCTATATTCATTCCTGCATTTTAAAAAGGTACTATGAAGCAAATCTAAGCTGACTTAAACTTCTTTCTCTGTTATAGAAGTCTCTTGCCTATCTTTTTGTTCTATTTTAACCTGAAACATTTCTTGCATGAGTGCTTTCTATTGGCCCAATTCAAGGAAGTGGGTTCTAAACTATTCTAGCATTTATGACATTTAAAAATAATGCCTTTTCCCTTCTGACATTAGAATTTGGAGTGATATGGGATAATTTACTGGACAGGAAGTCATTTGGTGATTAAAGGACAATCTGTGGATATAGAAATAGACTATCAGAGTGAGTGAGTGGTAGATTTCATTTGCATTCCCTAAGGTCCTCCAAAAGAGTAAATATTTAGTTGGTAGAGAAAGCCAAAGTAAAGATTAAAAGAATTTGCTGTCCCAAATCACCCTTGTGGGCTCAAGCCTACCATTCTTTTGGTTGATCAAGCGGAGTAGGCCCAGCCAGAAGCAGGATGATTTCCACTGTTTATGTCCCTGGTGATCTGCTTTATACAGCTGTAATTAAAAATAATCCCAACCTACCCAAAATGTTATTTTTGTTACTAAATATTCAGAGCTACATGAGGTGCCTACTCTTGCCAAATGAATCTAGCAATGAGAGAGCCCATAGCAGACAATTTGCTTAAGGGTGATATTTTTACTCCCAAGAAAAAGACTGGAACTTAAGTGTAATTAACCACTTTTTTTTTTCTTGCAAAACACTATTAATCTTTTTGGATATCTGGATGAATTATCCTTCATAAAATAAGGTATCTTTCTTTTGAGTTCTTTCCCCCTTATTTTTGACAAACGCTATTTTTACTTTCCATTTGTGAGACCTATGACACAAGGGCAAAACCCATCAGCAACACCACATATCGCACATTCAACTGTTCTCTGTGCTGCAAAGGAACAGTGTGGGAAGGGGAGGGGTTGACTCTTGAATATGCAGGGGCAGCATACAAAAGGGGAGTGGTGCATGCAGGGATAGCATACACGGCTCAAATCTGCAGCCCGACCAGCTGGAGCCACACTCCAGCTGCTAGACAGGCTCTGAGTGGCAAGATCACCACTGCTGCAGCCCTAGGAGGCCCCCAGGACCCCAGATAAGGCTGCTGGGCACAGCCCTGAGCTGGCCCCAGCCTCCCCTCCCCTACCTGGGGTAACCTGCCAAGTGCCAGAAGGTGCATGGCACAAGAGTTCCCCAGGAACAACTAGTGGAGGCACAAGGTGAGATACTGCTAGTTGTCCTCAGGGAACCAAACATCCATGCTTGTGTAGACACAGCCATAAAGTTTGAGTAATTGAGCTATATTTGGCTATACCTGCAGAAAGCCTGTGAAGGGAAAATCTGTCTCAGCAATTTTAGGTCCTGCTCCCCATATGTTATTCCCTGGGGGCATCTGCAACGGATGTGCTGCATCTTGGAGTCACTGGATCTGTTAAAATGTGGCTCCTGTCACTTTTTTGTGGTTCACTTGTGATCCTCCATGTTGTAGAGCTGGTGTCAAGACCCTTTTCAAGGCATATTGGAGTATGTAGTCACCTCTGCCTGCCTAGTCCATGCTTGATTACCCTACACG
>NW_005842078.1:1627883-1644308 GCF_000455745.1 Alligator sinensis
TCTACATTGGATGCATGTGTTATAAAATTTCTCTCACTGGCTTTCTATACCCATTTGAATGACTTACCAATACCTGCAGTTTTCCCAAGCTCTTGTTGTTCAATTAAGGGATTTCTTCTTTGCTCTACAGCATTGCTGCTCTTTTATGTATTTTTTTCATATAACTTTAAAATAAGTTTGAAGGGAAAAAAATTGAGGGAGGTTAAATGTTATAACTGTTTGTCATGCAGCATTAATGCTGTTGAAGAACAGTATATTATAGATGAAGTTGTTTATAGATGAGTCATGCTTGAAATACATGATGACTTTTCTGCTTCATCACCAAAATATCAACAAATAACACAAGCTGGTTCGGGTTGATGCAATAACACAAGCCAAGCTTTTCTGTATTAGACCAGTAGTCCATCATAGCTGGGACAAAACAGTGAGTCTATCAACCCTTTATAGTAATGCACCTGATCAATTGTGCATTAAACAGGCATGAAAGAGGATATTGCCCTGACTCTGCCAAGCAAAGATATGTATGCCTTGATATTTAGTCTTGTGTTGTTTTACATTATAATCTAACTTCTCCCTTTAGACTTTCATACTGTTTAGGATCAAATGTAGTGTTTCTGACAATTTCCCTATATTTTAGGTATTTATGTGACCCCCATTACCTTATTATCTGAATATCCCTAAATCTTTTCTTCTTTACCACTGTGAAATGTGGAAGTATGCCTTTTTACATTTTAAAAGAATACGGTTTAATATTATAGTTCAGTCAGTACTTCTGTCTTGTAGTACAATACTTCAGGACAATACTTCTTGTATAAGAATGCATAAAGGTTCCTTTTTTAAGTGCATTTAAAATCCCACACTGGCATTATATATTAGCAGAAATCAGAGAACTAGAAAAATCTTGCTGTTTGCATGTGTGAATTCAGTAAATGTGGTAGGCTTATTTATTTTGGTATGTCCAAATTAAGCACATTTGTATCAAACATATGATAGTGTGATAGAATATACATTTTATTTTGAATATTAGAAAGGTAGTGTTAGTGGTTCAATCAAAAACCCAACATAAGTCCTAGAGAAATGAAAGTAAATAGTTGTGGCAAGATGCTGAAGAGTGCACCTTGAGGTAGGCCAGTCTGAGGATCATAGGAATATTGTAGGCAATCCCATTATATAATCCCATCCACAAATTTATCAAGTCCATCTAGAAACTAAGCAAGAAAGATTTGGTCAGAAAAATGATGGTTTAAAGCCTGTTAAAATGAAGAACAGCTCACCAAGGGATTTCTAATGCAAGCCAGTGTATAACCTTAACTAGGTAGTTCACGCTCATGAATTCCATCATATATATTAATAAAACCATTTGTTCTTTGTAGGCAGAGGCATAATCAGAGGCGAGAACTCCAGACTCATCTTAATCATCTTTTTTTTTTCATTTAAAATTTCCTCTTGAAAATTTTGACTAACAACTCTAAAGTGCATTCATTAGGCTGTGTTTCACAGGAGTTTAGGTTCATAGCCTTAAGAAAATTGCCTGTTTGCTATACTCAAAGGTTAAGTTTACTTTAAAAAGTACAGGTTTGTTCCAGGAAGAATCTTTAATGTTTAAAATTTCTGGCACTTTGTTTTCCTCTTTTTGTGTAGACCTGGCTCTCTGTTTTGCATATTAGGCTATCCTGTGCCTTTTAATTTTGGGGGGTTGGAAAGGAAATAGTACAAAATGATTGCTTTTTATACTTTGCATGTCATGCTGTTTAATTTTAGATGCCCATAAGAAAAAATGGAATTAATCAGAAGTGCAAGATGCCAGATTCATTTTAATAAGATTTTGGTGAAAGCCTGCAGGTAGAAACTTCAGGAAATGTTAAGGAATATATGCAGGAAAAAAAAAAAAAAAAAAAAAAAAAAAAAAAAAAAAACCCTTGTGACTTCAATAAAGAAATTTCAGCAACATGCCCGCAGAGGAGCATATAACAGCTTCTCAGAAGATTTATACCATCACATTGCTTCAATACTAGTGCCCCATGCTGTGTGCTATGCAGCAGTCACACTTTGAAAGCCTCTTCCATTTCCAAATCTCCACCTATTCAGGTGGTATCCCTATTGATTAATATGGACAATGTGCTGGCCCTACTAATAACTCTAAAAACAGAAGGTTCTTAAATGTGACCATTCTTTGTTTATGATACTCATGCTGCAGTTGGTTTAAGCTGTACATTAAGTATAATTTTTTATTTCCACAGTTCTGCTGGTGTTACATTGCATGGAACGAGTGTTTTTGTCATGTGTTGCTGTCAGGTCACCACATGGGAAACTTTCATTCACTGTTGCATGTTATACGAAGGTTAATGAAAGAAGTCCATATGTAAGTTTGGTTGAAAACCTCTAAGTTCATTGTTGTTTGATAAGACTGATGTGGATAGGGTGATGCTAAAAAACTGAAGTGGTGGAATGAATGTAATGTACTATGTTTTAAAGCATGACAGTCCCATTGCTGCCTGTTTCTCTTATCAGTTGGGCATAGGCAATCATTTAAAGCAGCTATAAAGATTTATACCACTGTGACTGGAAATGAGGAATTGCACACACATTGCAATAGAGTTTGTATCTATTTCAGGTAATGCCCAGTAAAATGTATCTTCTATTTAGTCTCAAGGGACTTTCGGCAGAGAAAATCTGTAATAATTGTGCAGTTATATTCGGCCCCAAATGCTTTGATCTGTTTTAAGAATCAGATCTGACTAAATGAAAGTCCTGACTTCCCTATTTCTCTATTTGAAAACCAGAGGGGTGGGGGCGGGGGGAGAAACAGTAGAGCCCTTTATATCTCACTAAGGCTTTTTGCAGATCAAATGTATTTCCCAAAATAAAGATAAAACAGAATGTTAGTTCATGAAGGCTTGAATCGTTATATATTTCAACCTCTTAAAACATTTCAGACACATACACAATCAGGAGAAGAAAGCAGGCTGGAAAATTATAAGCAAACTGCAGCTCTTTGAGATACTATAGCATTTTTTCTAGTTAAAGATATTTTTTCTTTGTTTTGGGTAGTATTGTTCATATTTTTTACCCTAATCGTGAAACTGTTGGTTTATATATTAGAGGCTCCTATAATGATGATTTAATTCTCTTAACATTTTTAAATGCAAAACAGCCTTTGCATATTTCTCTTCTGCATTCAAGCTAACTGAAAACCCACAGTCAGTCCCACGCCATCTAGTGACATACACAGAATTTAGAATTTAGGAACATGGCTTAGACGCGCACACAGCTCCCACTGAGTGGGCATGTATTGAAGGCTAGAATTTGGTTATCAGAAGTTACATTTTGGGTGCAAAATTCGACATATACATCAAAACATTTATGGTGGATAATTCACCCATAGAGGTTTCTTTTCTTGACTATAAAACTTTGTGTGTGCAACAATTTTTTGTAATGCTTTTCTATGGCAGGAATAGATTATAAGAATGTCAGAGGTTCCTGATAGAAGTTATTTACCTCATTTCCATTTGTACTTCTGAAAATCTTTCCATGGATGTATTTCAGTTAGTAGGGGGTCTGCAATCTTGCTAGGAGGGTTCATATGTACAATGCATAACAATTTATAAAACAATTGAAAGATCAATCAGTGAAAACTTCAGTTTCTGCATTTAATCAAAACTCATTTATTGAATCTAAAACTTTCCCCCTTTTACCCAGAATATTCATGCAAATAATTTTATATTAATAATCTATTACTTTGGGCATATCTACACGTGCCCTCTACTGTGCAGTTGTTACTGTGCAATCATTTAGTACTTGCTTTAGTACTAAAAGTACTAAATGTAATTAACCACCGTTACTGCAATGAGATAATGCACAGTAACGTCAGCATCATGATTCATACCCACCGATGCTACTTTGCCATATTGACAAGCTACGTCACCATAGCATCTTGTGTAGACTCACCCCTTGTGCATCTGATTTATGAAATCATGGGTCCATATTCACAATGGAGGATACTCTATGGAATTTTATATTAAGATGAGCTAACTCTATATTTCCCTGATCTCCTTCTAAGGCTCTATATAAAGCCTTGCATAAATTTGAGATACTCTAGTTTACACCAGCAGTCAGTGTCTTATATAGCCCTTATGACTATCCGTGAGCTGTGATGGTGATGTTTTATACCCTTCAACCTTCCCTGAACCAATGGTTAGAAATTGCATCTGTAACTATCCACAGGTTTTTCTATATTTGCAGAGTATTCCCTTGGGCAATTAATACTGGAGCAGCTCAAAACTGTCCTCATGCACTAGAAAATCTGACCCATATACTTTAGTATAGAAAGGATTAAAACAAAGGCTTGAGATCTTTTCCTCAGACAAATTTCTTTGAACTTAACTAATACAGCACTTTGGAATTAATCATTTAAAGTATATATTAATTTCTAATTTTAATAAGTATAGTTTAAACATTTATAAATTCAGGCATTCAAAAATTCAAGCAGACTGTATTAATTATCTTTATCACCTCATACTATATAAATCTTACATTCAAGACTAATATAGTTTGAATGGCTACTAAGGCCTTTTTGCATAAACTTTTGATTTAAAAGTAATTCATAGGAAGAATCTGTGTAGTGTCTCTCTTCCATACACTATGACATTTAGGGAGGTGGATATAGGTGCTAAAGGTGCTATATGATCTGTCAAAGTTTTGATTGGGGTGGGAAGGGGGTTGTACCATGTAGTCTCTCCTGGAATTATTTGAAATGCAGCCACATCTAGGATAAAACACAGCATTCATTCTTCATTAGAAATACTACAATTGTGAATTAGAGGTAAGGTGTCTAAGCAATTATTTCCCAAACTGGAAAATGTAGGGAATGCAAAATGGAGTTTTCAATGCTGAAAACTGGAAAGAAAACACACGCTCACTTCAAAAATTAAATGTGTTCTTCACTGATTTTTCTCAGTGCTGTCACTACAGCAGGGCAACCAAGGCAACCATCCTGGTCCCCAACTTGGTGGATGGAGGGTGGAAAAAAAAAGCTGGTGCTGCAGCCACACAATCACAGCAGTGGCAGGAAAAGAAGTCATTACGGCCCTTGTTTGTGGCAGTTCTACCTAGCACCAGCCACATTGTTATGTTTCTGATTTTTATCTTAAGCAATAGGAGACTCAATTTATAATTAATGAATATTCTTGAAATTCAATGTCATCAGCACATGACACTTAGAATAAAATATAGAAATGCACAACAGAAAAAATATTTTCTACATTATTTGTTACCTGCTCTTTGTTGCTAAATAGCTCTGATTCAGTATTTTCTCTCTAACTGACAAAGATGACCCACATTCTCATGGAGGGTGTTCCTGAACCACTCATAAGGTCCTTTCAAAACCTTATTTTACCAAATGATAGAAATGTTTTATTAAAGTCTGATATAGAGTGTATACATTTCTACATGTAAAGTTATCAAGAAGGAATTTTACATTACCAAGCACAAATTCCAGTTTTACTGAAGAGGTGAATTATTATGGCTAAAATTCATGGAGAGTGATTTAAATTATTTCTAGGCATAAAAGAAGTCCACAAGGTTCTCATGCTCTTATTAGATACTAAGCGTATGTCTGAGCTGTTAGCATAGTGACCCTGAATCCAAGTAACAAGGTTCTCATACTTTGTCCTACTTTGTACATGACAGTTGCTGAAAAAAAAAAGTTCTGTGGCTGGTACTGCTCAGTGCTTGCAGGAATATGCCAGAGGCTGAGATTCTGGTGGTGTCTGAGGCTTTTGCCAAAAAGTTGTTCTGTGGCATTTTTCAGCAAGCAGCTGGTGAGGAGGAGCAAGTGGCAGGACTTTGGTCTTCATGATACTCCTAGGATCATCATAGAAATTGTATGAAAATATCCTAAGATGTAGTTTGCCACAAAATGCAAGCATTTTTTCCATAGGAAGCATTTCCACAAAAATTTCCCATGGTGACTAAAAACATCAATAGTATATGTATTGTAACTATAAGAGTAATAATACTCTGCCAGTATCAAATTAAAGTAGATAAGCACTCTAGTTGTAGCGACTACTTCCTTTTGAAAAGTTTATTCTCTTTCAAGCAGCACTAGTCATGGCACAGCATATTCTCTGCAAGAAAAGGGTGTTGACACTCAGTGGGATATTTACTTTGAATGGTTTCTCTGTGGCAAATATTTATTTCAGTTCAAGTAAGTGTGATAAGCTTTCAATATGAGATGAGAATGCTTGACTTATAAAACTAAGGTTACATCCATTTTGGGATAGTTCAGGTTTATAGGCATCCTGGGAATTTTCCTTGAAAAAACTAGCTGCATGGAATCAAGGCAACTCATAAACTGTGTACAAATTCAAAACAAGGAAATCAGAGGGGGAAAAAAAAAACTGTCCTCCATAATGAGCTGTTTCCAATACATAAGAAGCTTTGCTGTTGGTCCTTTATTCTTGATGAAAGCTTCAACTGGTTTTATCATAGTAAAGTATCTGATAAGAATTCAGAAGGGAAATCTAGTCCCAGTCAGGGTAGAGACAGCTGGGTTAAAATAACTGATTGTGACCATCATGATTGTCTGCAACAAATTAGCAGAGTCTAGACAGTCTCACTTGTATTGGCCTTTGACATAAATTGGCTGCAGTGAAAGCATCAATCAGCCTCAAAAAAATTCTCCTCATTATGGCAGTGCTTAGCGCTCTCCCATTGAGTAGGTCCAGCTGATTCTAATCTGTTTAATCAGTCTTGTTTACTTTCCACATACACACATACATATGAGCACAAGGGGAGGTTTTACTCTGTGATCCACATTAGTGAGAAGCAGCAGGTGCCAAAACTCTAGCTCTCATAGGTTACTCATCTGAAATCCTTAGAGCAAATGCAACAAAGAGTACATGGTCTACTATCAGTCATGGTAAATGAACTGTGCCTGCTCAAAGTGTTTTAGATTGCACATCAAATCCATGAAATCTCCACTGCATGAAATCAGTGACACCATGCTGATTTACACCAGCTCAAAACATGTCTCATTATGGGGGGGAAACCGGGTGCAGCATCTACATGTGAGCCCAGGACTGCAGCGCTATGAGCTAGGATGGAGCATCCCTGGGCTGAACGGGAGTTGGGGTGGGGAGGATCAGCCCCAGGCTCCAGCTGGCAGCAGAAAGCGGCAGAGGGGCTGGGTGGTAAAGTGTGTTAAAGTGCAGGGCTAGGTGGCAGCAGCCCCCAGATTTCACACCCTCAAGCCCCAGCCCCTCTCACTGTCTACACATGTGTTTCAGTGCACAGAAGTACTCTGTCATGATAGTACTGTAGGTATTCTGTAGGTGACATATTTTTAAATGACCAGAAACACTAAATCCATCATTATTGATAGTCTCTTTTAATAGTAAACCTTATAAAGATACTATTTTAATGTAAAATAGAACTAGTAGGGCTGGGCAAAGCTTCAGTAGCTGATACGATTCAGAGGAGAATTGGCCCAATTTGGGGACTGAACCTCCAAATTGGAATTGAATTGGGAGACCAAGTCAAAGCTCTGAATCAATTCAAAGCATATCCAAATTGATTCAGAAAAGCTTCAGAAAAGATTCAGTCAATTTGGAGATTTAGCCATAGACTTAACTGGCAGCTGACAGCTGCTTCCAGCTGATAAGTATGTTGGGGTTGGGGAGGGGGGAGAAAGGGGCATGGGGGAGGGATAGGGGCTGAGGCTGGAACAAGCTGCCCAGTCTGGGCGAGGTGGGGTGCATTACACAGGGAGGAGGCTGGGGAGTGTGGCATGTAGGCACAGCAGTGGTGGAGGCTTTGCCCTGCAGCCGCTTGCCCAGCCAGGGTGGGGGGGGCAGGATGTGGGCACTCCAGGCAGAAGGCAGCAAGTGGCAGCATGGCATAGCCCCTGCTCCCCACACAAGCTGGGCAAGCAGTGGCATGGCAAAGCAGAGCCCCCACTCCAACTGCTGATGTGGGTGTGGTAGCACTGGGATCAGGGGCTATGCCCTGCTGCCACCTGAAGTGAGCCATACCTGCATCGCGTCCGTCCTCACGCCAGCTGGGCAAGTGGAACTAGGGCAGAGCTCCCATGGCTCCCTCCCTCTGGAGCAGAGGCAGGCACAGCTATAGGAGCTTAGGGAGAAACCCCCATGGCTGTCCTGTCCAGCCCCATTCCCTGCCCAGCCCAGCCTCCCAGCACTTAAAAAAAAAAGCCCCATACTCACCAGCTGCAGGAGTGGCAATTGTGGCCTCTGAGGGCTTGTGGCAGAGCCCTCCCATGCAGTGATGGGCAGTGGCAGGCACCAGGGATTGCCCCTCTGCTTGGCACCCATGCAGCAGCTGCCCCATGATGCAGGTGCAAAGTTACTTGGCAGGGTGCCGTGCGCTGTCTGGGAGCTGACGCAGCTCCAGCTGTCAGCCACAGCCGGGCAGTGCTCAGCCCCAATGGCCCCAACTCCAAGAAAGCATGCAGCACACTGCTAAGCCATGCTTCACCAATGCTATGGGGCAGCCACTTGAGTGCCGGGGGGCGGGGATCCCCGCTGCCCCCACTGAGCTGAGCTGCATGGGGGGGGGCTCTGCCATGAGTGCCCAGAGTCCCCAATCACCGCTCCTGCAGCCAGTGAGTGCCGGGCTTTTTTTGTTTGTTTTTTTAAAGCTCTGCAGTGCCCAGCTGCAGGAGCGGTGATTGGGGCCTCTGGGTGCTCGTGACACAGCTCCTCCCACCCCCATGCAATGCGGGCCAGTGGAAGGCAGCAGGGATTGACTCCCCCCACCTGGCACCCATGCAGCAGCTGTTGCATCGCACAGGTGCAGCACAGCTCAGCAGAGTGCTGCACACTGTCTGGGAGCTGGGGTGGCTCATGTGACAGTTGGAGCCTGACAGTGCTCAGCCTCAGGGGCTCCAGCTCCCAGGCAGCACATGGCACTGCACCCACACCATGAGGCAGCTGCCATGTGGATGCCAAGCTGGGGGCAGGGGCAATCACCACTGCCCCATTCCGTTCCGGGGGGGTGTTGCCACGAGTGCCCAGAGGTGCCAATTGCCGCTCCTGCATTTGGTGAGTACAGGGCTTTTTTCTTTTTTTTTTTTTTTTAAAGTGCTGGGACTAGGCTGGGGCTAGGTGGGGATGGTCCAGGCAGGGCAGCCATGGGGGCTTCTCCTGTGGCTCCCCTCTCTGGGGAGGAGGCAGGCACAACTGGAGGAGCTGCCCAGCTATGCCTGCCTCTCCCCAGCTGATCTGAATCACCAAATCTCTGCGAATCAGCTCTGAATCTTCCAAAGCTGATTTGGCCGAATCGATTCAGGACAGTGATCTGAATCTCTGAATTGAATCAGTATCCCCTGAATTGGCCAAATCCAAATACTAATCAAATACTTCCCTATTGACACATGCCTAGCAACTAGTCCCAAGAATTTAGATTTACATTTTACTACTTGCTCTGATGTGTTTTCTGTATCATGTCAGGTTTCATCAGCCCCATCATCTTACACCACATTTGACACAGGGTGATGTGATGGGTACAGCCTATCAAGATGTGTCATGTAGCATAGGAATATAAATAAAATGCAGGATAAAACAATATAAGTTCCTAGGATTTTGGTGCTTTTTAATGTTCTTAACTGTATTTGAAGTTTCTCAAAACCTTTGACTCATCATTTTCATCTTTCAAATATCACAAATATTAAAAGTCTTTTACTGAAGCTTGAAAATGATCATTTAGATTTGGGGAGGGAATATAGGACTGATGTAAGATGTAAATTGTTAATAAAATTGATAGAGCACTATCCTTGATGATGCCTGAATCAGGCCAGTACTACTATTTTTCATTTTGGTGTTTTATAAGAAGAATAGCAGTGACTCTTTATTGAAGATTGTTGAATGGCTTCCATTTGTAAGCTAGTGTCCTGCTCTCAGTGAGGTCAATAAAAAGCCTCCCACTGATTTCAGCTGAGGGCAATACCATGCCCCAATATCCAGCTCTAATCATTCCATTTGTTAGAAGTACATTTTCCAAGATAAACTTTAAACCTCAGAGTTAAATGTTCTAAGCTTGACATGTTCAATTACTTAAACCTATTTGAAATGGGTGAGCAAAAAAGGCAGCCTTAGGATAATAATTTGCCTTTCCAGGGCTTTGGGAGTAACTTAGAAAACTGGCCCATCTGAGGCACAAAGAGTTTTCATAATTTGGACCTACAGAAGCTACTGTACAGAGCTGGTCAGACAGTAAAGCTTGTCTTGTAGGATAGTCCAGGATTTCAAAATTAGTCATAACTGTGAATTGACATGAAAAGTGATTTTTTTTCATGGAAACAAATTTCCAACTCAAAATTACTGTGTGTCCTACACACAGAAGAGAAGGAAGACCTTGGATTTGCTAGCAAAATACAAATTAGTTCAAATTCTGTTCTTGTAATTTAAGAAGAAATTTAAGTTGTACTACAGCATGAGATTTGATGAGACTGGCTGTATGTAGAATCTGTTAAATACTTTAAAATCCCATTTCTCTGATCCTTTGTTCTTACTGCTCAGAATATTTTGTTCTAGGAATGTGGTTGTTATCATGATCATGGAAAAATGGGGCAGGAGGCAACCATATGATATCATCTAACCTATCCCTCTGCTCAAAGTAGGAGAATCACTGACTAAATAGTCAAATGTCTGTCTAACCTGTTGTTGAAAATTCCCAAGGATTGCATGTCCATAAGCTCTATAGATAGCCAGTTCCAATGCTTAACCACCCTCATAACGAGAAAGTTCTTCCCAATCTTCAACCTAAATTTCCTCTGTTGCATTTTGAAACCAATGTTCCTAGTCTTATTCACTGTGACCACAGAGAGTAGTCTATCTCCATCCTCTTTATAATTACCCTTCAGGTATTTGAAGACTGTTATCTCCTCTTGGTCTTCTCTTCTCCAGATAGGTTCTTTCAGTCTTTCCTCATAAATCATGTTTCCCAAGACACTAATATTTTTTTCACTCTCTGCTGGACTCTCTGTCCACATCTTTTTTGAGGCATGAGGCCTAAAACTGGACACAGTACTCTGAGTGAGGCCTCGCAGTGCCAAATACAGTGGCAGAATCAGCTTCTTTGATTTGCAAGTACCGCTTCTGTTGATTTAATCTAGTATGCTGTTGGCTTTTTTGTCATGAGAACACACTGCTTGCTTATATTCAGCTTATAGTCCACAGGACCATATTCTCTTTAAATTGGAGAAACAGAAATAAAGGAAATCCCAGTCCACTCTGAGGATTGCTGAACAGTCAGTACATAACAATTAGATCCTGGTTTAAGAAGAATGACATAGTCTAGATTGATACAGGCAATATCAGGAAGCTAAATATTTGAGATGAATGCACTCAGAGAGACCAGAAGGGAGGCACAAGTGCAGCTTTCCTATAATCATGATGTAAGGAAAGGTGAGAACTTAGAGAGGTTGGGTAGGAAAAAGAATAAAATGATAGCACAATCTGGACGTGAGGATCTAGTGGAACGGTTATGTTGAGAGGAAAAAAAAACAAACCCAAATATAAAGGATGAAAAGTGATGGGGCTAAAAATGGATCCCCGAAGAGCCTCCACAAAATAGTCATTCTTAGGGCTCTAAAGGTTCAGTTAACTTTGACAGCCTGGACATGCTAAAAGAGTAGAACTTAAAAATGAAATGCAATGAAAAATTACTACTTTTAAACTATTGGCAGTTTAAAACCTTGTTTCAACAGCAAAACCACTCAGCAGAAACCTTTAAAATGTTGTACACTAAATATTCTGTAAATTTAATACTTTGGCAGGTTTATTTCTTCATTAAATATTTATGTTAGGTTTTAGTGTATGCATGACATTGATGTAGATTAAGCTAGAAATGTTAAGTAATATTTGGTTTTAATGTTCTTGTTCTTGAGTGTTTGGTCATGCATCAGAGAAAAAGGGGGAACTAAAAGTAACAGTTCCCAAAGCTATAAACACACAATGAAAGATCCAACTTTTTAATATATATATTATTTCTTACAGAGACAAACAGATATACCTGTTTTTCTCATTCTCCTATAGGTCAGTGGATGTATGCCTGATCATTCATCCATCTTCACATTTTGCCCTCTTAACAGCAAACAAACTTTTAATAAATAATTAATTAATTGTCTTTAATTTCATTTCCTGTTGTGTAGGAAGGGATTACTAATGAGCTGCTCTGAAGCTACTCTTTTACTTCAATAGTACTGAATTAGTAAGCAGTATGAGGTTTTTTGTTTCTTGAAGTGAACTCTTAAACTTTATCTTCTCCATATTTGCCATATTATTGTTATGTATAGCTGGCTACCTCCATCCCATAGTATTGTTTCTGCTTCCATAACTAGATGAAATTCAAAGTATGAGACTGACAGATAAAATGCAAATAGTGAACAACCCAGTTCTAGAATGAAATTTTAGAGAAACAGTCAATGCTGCTAAAAATTCATGAAACCTTTGAGATTGGTGAACATTTTCATTAGTGCCTGCTAGTCACTGGGATATTTGCCAAAAACAAGCAATATGACCCCATGAATTAGAGCAAACCAATTATTTGCTTTTATTCAGAAAACAAAACTTTTATGAATCGATATTTTTAATATTTGACCAGTTCTAGTTGACATTCTAGTGAATAAATTCTGCAGCTAAAAAATTCCCCACAGGATCTCTTCAAAATGAATAGATATGAATTAAAGGCCCATTCTGTAATGCCTTAGAAGTTCCATCCATGTTTCTGAGCACTACTTTGGAGCAATCAAACCAATGATCTCAAACATCCATATAGATCTTATACTAGTAGCAGCACTTGCCTACTATTGTAATATATATTGAGAAAGTGAGGTGTAAAAAGACCTCTTGCTAAACTTAGTGTAGTTTCTCATTTGTCTTACCAGTTTCTTTACACATACATATCCTTAACAAAAGAATGTTGATCAGCACTGTGGACTTTAAAACTACCACAGAGTGGAGTTTTGCCTATGTCATTTAACCTAAGTGTGATTCGTCATCTTAAATTAGCACCATTAAAGATGAAGTGAAGCATCAACAGGAGGAAGTGGCAGCCAAGGAAAAGGTTTTTTTTCTGTTCAAAATAACTTTATTAAAAGCAGTACATTTTGACTTAGAGTTGTTAAAAATAATTATGTGCATGCTCCCCAGTGGACTCAGAAGTGCTTCTAGTCCACTTTCAGGTGTGCTGCTGAGTGCACTGGGGAGCCCCCTGTGCTTCTTTGGGACACTCCATGTGCCCCATCATCACAGCATCATCAGCCACCTGCTATCTAAAGGTATTCAGAAAAAAAACATTTAAAGCTGTATCTATGTCCAAATTGCCAAATCTTTCCAAATCTCTCTGAATCACTTTGGAGGGTTCTGATTCAATTTGGAGATATTAAAGGGTCCTCTGATTTGATTCGGATTTGGAGGTTTGGGCACTGAATCGAGCCAAATCTCTGCCAGATTGAATCAGGGACTGAAGCTTCACACAGCCCTCCCAGATAGCCCCTGGTCAGATCCCACATCTTCAGCCGCTGGATCTGGCTTTTGTGTCATAGGTTGCCAACCCCTGTGCTAAGCAGTTAGCATAGAACAGATTTGAGTTAGGGGCTCTGACAATTCAATACCAATCAAATGCATCTGGCCCAGGGAGAACAGAGTTTAAGATGATGCAGTTTTTTCACATGCATCCACCAAAACAGTCTACTGATTTCCAAAACCAGTGGGCATATTAACAAACAAATAAATACAAAAAAATACAAAAACAACCCCTCCCCCAAGCTGGCAATTTGCCATTCAGGAAAACTGACCTTTTTCATATATAAAAATTAGCAATAAGAAATTGTTTTATCCCTTGCAGGCAATTTTAATATTAAAGTCCATTCATATCTTTTACATATGAGCTGTGATGACCTCCTACCATTGATAGTGGCAATGTGTATAACAACAGATTGGTAAAGTCTGGCACAATTAAAAAAATGGAGCTCATCTGGTTAGGTGAATCCCATGGATTCTTTTCTACTGGAAGTGTATGTGTGGCATTTCATACTGTGCCTTTAGGATTGTTCATTTGGAATGCATAAAATAGTGACTAAATCAGAATAAATGCAAGTATATTTTACTTGGTTCTGGAGTTTGTTTTGCTGGGAGAATTGTTTATGTAGATGTAAAAATTGGTATCTGGTTTTCACAATATTTCTGTCATCAAGGAATTAAAATACCCTGAGAAGCAGCAACAAAGTTGAAAAAGGGCTTAGAGCAGGAGTCAGCAGACCAGGGTTTTATTCCCGATTACTGACCTGGCATGTGACCTTGAGCAAATCATTTTACCTCTTTCTGCTACATCCCACCTTTTGTATGTGTCCTGTCTAGATAGATTGTAAGTGGAGGGACTGTCCATTGCTATATTTGCCCAGAGGAAGCATAAAGGAAACCATGGTGATGGTTAAGGCTTACACAAGCCCTACTTTTGTACAAATAAATATTTGTACACATGGTGGTTGCTCCTTGGCTCCTTTGCACTCCCAACTAGTTGACTTCCCTCCACCAATATAAGGCAGTATATTAATGCTGTGGTGCATAAGGTTACTTATCTTGTGGTGGGTTTCCACTGTGTAGATGTTTTTACTGATTGAAATCACATTCTATGCCAACTCACTTTCTGGTGGTCCCTTGCAATTCTCTACCTTTTACCACATGTTTTCACCCAAGGACTGTTAAATAAATTAGTTTTTAACTATAGAACAGCTAGGCTAGTCATTCTTTTTAGAGGAAATTGCTTTTGCAGGGGGAAGGTGGAAAGTAATTAAGTATATGTAGCAGGAGGGAGCCAAACCTTACTAATTAGTATGCACACTTACCATTACAGAAGAGTGCAGATGACACCTGGATGATGACAAACTTTTCTAGAAATAGTTGCATTTACTATTCCTTAGATATTCTAATAAGAAATAGTACAGTATGAGACTTAAGAAAACAAAGAATCTGTCACAGTGTCCTGATACAAAACACACACAGTGCATCTCCCAGATATTAACAGTACTAGGAAAGGATTATTTTCTTTAGGGCATGTAGTCAGCTTTTTGCTAAAAGCTGATTTCATTTTAACATTTTGCTCTTTGGGTTTCCCCCATTTTGAGAAGAGGACTCCAATTACAGGGGTGAAATTCAACTAGTACTAGGGTATCCCAGCAAGAGGGTTTTGCACTTTTCTTTTTATCATGAAGATATGGATGTTGTTTAAAACAAGAACATGTTCCTAGGACTTCTGTAAGAATTTTAAAGCAGAGTTCATACAATCCACTGTTGAGGTGTTTGCAGAAAGCCCACATGTATTTTGTGACTAAACCATTCTTCACTTCAGTTGCCTGCTACTAAACTCCCAGCAGCTCTCTGCAAACTCTCACTGCTAAACTCAAATCACAGAGCTGGGATAACAAAAAAAATACATCTGGGATTCCAACCAGTTCTGTTAGAGACATTTTACACCAAGACTGTAGGTTTTATTGTCCCTGGAGTGCATGTCATAATTGAGTGCTACATTTGCCCCTAAACTGCAAGAAAACACCTCTAGCTCATGGAAAGACTAAGTGAAACTGCCTAAATGAGAAATGTCCCATTTTTTCTCCTTTATAAAAAGTCTTACTTCACTAGGCTCTGACTTTGAACTTACTCATATTGGTTTTATCTTAATGTAACAACTAGCAAGTGTGATATTGACATAGGAGAAATGAGGATTATTCACCCCATCCCCTTTTATTTTATTTATTTATTTTACTATCTTTTAAAATGTACAGGGCTAGCTATATGGCAGAATTTACTGTTATTCCTGAGGGCTATGTCACTTTGAAGCCAGATTTTTCTTTCTTCTATTTCACATTTTGTTTCATAGACAAAATAGAATATTTTAGAAGCAACGAGGAAAGGCAAAAGTCTAGACATACTAGAGCCATGGATAAGAATCCAATTCCAAGAATTAATGAACAAATTAGCTGGGGCCATATTTTGCATCTTTGTTCCATTGGCCTCATCAGTATGAGGAAGAGATTAGCATCTCTGACTCAAGCACTTAAATTGATTTCTAAGTATTTGTTCCAACAGGAATGAGCCCTCCAGCTTTAACTTAGGAAAAAAAAAAATCTTTTAGTTGAAAAGGACCGTTTCAAGGCCAAAACACCATTTAATCTAGCGATTATCAACCAGGGTTCCAGGGCACTAGGTCCTTTGAAGGGTTCCATGAGGCATGAGGAGATAAGCAGATAAGCCAGGCTCAGGTTTGTCCACGCCTGGATTATGGTCTACTGCCCAGCTCTTGTGTAAGGAGGTAAGCACTGTCATATAGAAATTAGTTTTTGATATTGGGTGCCACACAAAAGTTATGGAGGGGTGCCTCAAATCCGGGGGGGGCGGGGGGGTCCAA
>NW_005842078.1:1644333-1646103 GCF_000455745.1 Alligator sinensis
CTCAAATTGAAAACGGTTGAAAAAAATCAATGATTTAACATTTATTTTAAGGGGTTAAACTGGAGTTAAAGTTGGCTTTGGTTTTGTGCTGGCAAGGAAGTGACTTTCAGACTCAGCATATTTCACAGATTGGCACTGCCTTAGGATTTCCTTTTGTATAATAGAAAGGATAGTCACCTTGGTTGTGTAATCCAAAACAAAAAGAGTGCCTGTACATGTGCAGGGAGGCTGATTCCATATGCTCTAATTATGGATGTGGTGTGCTAATTAGTGTTCCTCCAGCAGCCTTGAATCTTGTGCATCAGTATCCCTACACTTCAAGATGGCAGAGGAGGCACTTTAAAGCTCATTTGACAAGCTTTAGCTAAAGTGCCCCGACCACCTTTTTGAAGTGTGGGGACACTGATACATGAGACACTTCAGACATGTTAATTAGAGCGGCTCTCAGAGCCGCTTTAATTAACTTCTCTCCACACCGCCCCCCACAAACACATGTAAAAATGCCCAAAGTGTGTCTCACAGCACACCTCAGCTGAGGTTTAAAGCTAGGAAAGGAGCACTTTTAAGAGAAAGGTTACAATTAAAATATATACATGAAAATTAAATGGTATCTTTATTTCCAAAAAGCACTTTTCACAATTTAATCATAAAAGAACTGTGGTTATTTATGAAGCAGAAAATTGTAAGGTAATTTCTCAAAAAGGTTAAACACAGAATGGTGTGACCATCCGTTAAATACTTGAATATAATGAGCAAAATCTATTCATTTATTTCAAATTTGCATGATGCTGTTGGGGGAAATCAGCAAAGATTTGAACACTAAAGGATGTGGTTTTCAAGTTTATTAGGAATTAAGCACATTAGAAACAAATCTATTCACCAAAGCATTTTGAAATGGAAATTGTTCAGCATGAATATTTCCCTTATCTATTTCCCCTTGACAGATTGGGCTGCCCGTATGCTGTATGTCACCTGTGTCCTATTTGTTAATATTAGAGGGAAAGGCTGCCTGAAGAGACAAGAAAAGTGGTTAAGCCAAACCACAACCTCCAGGAGATAAGATAATGTTGATATCTGATCCAAGAACAAATTTAATGTTATTGATGTTTTGGTGGGGTATTTTTTAAAGGAACATTGCTTAAAATGGAAGCCATTTGGTATATTTTCCTGCATAATCCCCCAACCTACAATCTTTGTTGTGTTACTGAATTTATTTTAATCCCAAACAAGTTTTCTACCCCATTTAGCATGGTGGGGGAACCCCCACCTTTGATCCAAGTATCAGTCCAAGTATCTGGATCCTCACCTGGGCTTGGGAAGCAAATCCAGAGCTTTAAGCACTGCCTAACTCAGACTGGGGACAGAGCCAGAGCTGTCACCAGCTTTGCTGCTTTTGCCAAGCGGATTTTTGACTAGCAGTTAGGCTTCAGATGGTTCATGCAATGATGGAGAGGGTGTGTTGTGCATGCTGCACAGCCATGGGAAAGTGCAGAGGAGACCATGCAGTGGCAAGGGAGCTGCTGCAGCTCTGGCTAAGGCCCTGACCTGGGCCCAGGCCTTGAGCTGTTGTCACTGCTGCTTCCTCATCAGGACTGGGGCTGCAGCCACTGTGTGTTCCATGTCCTAGACTAGAGCCAGAGCCACTGCTAAAGGAAGTGGCAGCAGAGCAGGTGGGTGGCAGCAGATGGCAGAGGGGGGCAGTAGCAAGGGTCAGGTGACCAGAGATAGGCACTGGGGGGGGGGGGGTGCAACAAGGGGGGATGGGGCACA
>NW_005842078.1:1646127-1648083 GCF_000455745.1 Alligator sinensis
CCCCCCACTGTTTGCCTCCCTGCTTATTGGGCGCACAGGGTGGGGGTGTAATTTTTTTAAATTGAGTTTGGTTCACAAGTCCTACATTTTCCCAATCTCACTGATGACAGTATCAGCACACAATCAGCTGAAATCTAGCTCAATAATACTTGATTTTACATAGCAGAACAATAAGATGCAATAAATGATATTTTATGGATTTTTTTTGCTTTTCATTTTAGGTTATGCAAACACTGATGGGTTCATTAGGATTAGAGGATTGGTGATTGGTCTCACTATCCAAGTAATAGTGTTTAAAAAAAATAGCAAGACAGAAGTATTAAACTAAAGAAGAGAAACACTGAACTGAATCAAAAGTGACCCAAAGCTGTTTTTATTTGTGTGATGAATAAAAAAAAAAATGTAGTTCTCCAAAATCCTGGGGGTGAAAAACAAAACCAAAATACAAAACCCCAAAATTAACAAGAAAAAAAATTAGGTGACGAGTTCAGAATCTGCATCTTCCATCAAAGTTTCTCTTTAAAAGAGAAATACAAAGGCAAGAAAGCTACAAAATGGAATGGTCTCTGCACTATCATAATGACAAGCAGTAAAATCATCACAAAAACTAAATGGATGAGAGACTCTTAATTACTAAATCCCAATACCTTCAGTTTGAATGATCATTTGATGACTAAATGTGTCATTGAGTGCATGGCTGTCCATAGCTCTGTGTCTTGTGGATTTAGAAAGCTTGAAAGCATTAGGATGCAATTAGGGCTGAAAAATGATACTTATGAACCTACAAGTCAGATCAGCTCTACAGGTGGGAAAGGATATGCTCACAGAATACTTGACGTAGCACTGGTATGTGACATTTGATAGTAAAAGGTAAGAAACAACCATGCTTGAGTGGTGTGTATCATTTTTGCTAGTAGAACCAGCTGACTGTTAGGAGATGCCTCATGATGGTTGACTCAAGAGCTTAATAGTAACTGAACTCTTGGGTATTATACCAGTAGAAAATGGGTAGAACAGAAGGCAAGGAATCTAAAGGCCTTGTTACGCGATAATTTTGGGCGACTCCTGGAGCTCTTAACACCTGGGTTGTCTGCATATTAACACCTGAAACTAGTTTTAAGCACTCATTAGGTAATTCAGTTATGTTACTCCAAGGGAGTGATTACCTCTGATCTCTGTTGCACAGTTTATGTTACACTAAGGTGTAGCCACTCTAGGCTACTCCATAGTGTAAACAGCCCAGTGGCCTGGATTAGATACATGCCCCCACATCCCTTGCTTGCTTGCAGCTGCCTGTCTCAAGGGAACAGGCTATGAAAGGTTAACTTGCTTACCCAGCTGCAGCACTCAGAGCAGAAAGAGCAGCAGTCCAGTAGTGGCATCAGCAGCAGCTGGGCAAAAAAGTTAACCCTTCCCTACCTGGTACCCCAGGACAGACAGCAATGGGCGGGGGGGGGAAAAGAGGGGTTGTGAAAAGCAAGTGGGGAAATTAAGCAGGAGGAGAACTCTTAGCAGTGAGAGGAGAACCCCAGGTTTAGAAGGTCAGGGGGAAGCCTGGAATGGGAGGTGGATGGGGGGAGATTCTTACCTTTCAGTCTTCCCTGCTGGCCTGAAGTGTGAAGGCTCTAAACTCCAGCTAGAACCAACACCAATCAATGTTTGTGCAGCTCATAGTGGACCTGCAAGTCTAGCATTAGTCTATACAGCCACAAGAAAGAATACACCACTAGTCAGTAGAACAGCTGCAATATCCATCATTGCCTGCTGATAAACAGATGCCATATAGCTTAGCTACAGACAGTCAGTCTTGAGGCTGAATTGATTCATTCTTTGCAGGTTAGAGTAAGCTGTGCAGCTTAAACCAGTTAGCAAATGGTCAGACATTCACATTTGACAAAGGAAATGCAGCCACATGCCTTTAGTGGCTCAAGTCAGAAGCAGAGCGGGGGGGGGGGG
>NW_005842078.1:1648093-1651659 GCF_000455745.1 Alligator sinensis
CTGCCAACCACTCCCAAAGGGGAGGGAAGAGTGTGGAGGGGACATGGGCAGGCACCAACCCTGTGCTAGCATGCTGGGGTGGGGGTTTAAATCCCCTCCCTGGTCCATACGGGACTCTAGTGCCTACCAGGCTTTGCCCTATCTTGTCCCTTCCTTCAATAAGTCATTGGATAGGAAAATTAATTCTGCTAGGTAGGTGGGTCAGTAACTGAGAAACAATCAAAGCTTTGTTAGCCCCATACTGCAGTCTTGATGGCTCTTGGATTAACATTTTAACACAGTGTCAGTTACCTTTGCTGTGGAGGCAGTGGTTTGACATGCAGTTTTTAAAGACCTGGCAGAGGATGGCGTGTGGTATAAAGCCCTCCCTTCACCCTTCACCATGCCAGCAGGCATCTGGCTATGCCTCTGTCACTGCTGCTGGAGTAGTGAAGGTGGGCTGGGCTGTGACAGGGGCTGCTGTCCAGGCAAACCCTAGCTGGGGTGCCAGAGGGAGAGGGGAGGGGTAAATAAGCCCTCTCCCTGCTGTCTTTGCCTCAGGGGGCTATGCCAAGCTGGTATCTGTCCATGCCCCCACTCCTGCTCTGGGGTCAGCCCTGCTCTCTGAAGCAGAGAACACAACCTAGCCTAGGGCTAAAAAAGCATGTTGGGATTCTGGGGGACTCTGATTTAACTTAAACCAGGAAGGGGGCTGTGGCAGGCCAGTAGCAGGTGATCCTTCATTGAGCCACCCACCTCACTGCACCCAACCACCTTCCAGGCTCTGAGTGCCTCCCTGGGGATGCCTCATGTCTGGCTGACCCTCTTCCTGGAGCACACCAACTAGCCTGGGGGTTTCACTGCCATCACCCAGGGCTGGGCTTGATTCTGGCTCTGTGCACCCTGGGAAACACAGGCCTAGTAGCCCTTGAGGGTATTTGATTCACTTCAAGAACATGGGATACTTCCTTCAGTCAGGAGCACAAGTAGTGGTTTCCCTTAGTCAGCCAACCCAAGGGGACCCCAAAGCATAATCTAGACCCACTCCGAATAAGTCTCCCACACTAGGTACAAAGGAGAACTTTATTGGTTACAGACAGTAGGGTTGGAATAGGGTACAGGGTAGAGCAATATCAGAGGAATCCCATAGAGCAAACTCCCACGGCTGGGTAGCCTTTGATCATGCATCTGAGTTACTGCAAGCTATATATCTAGTTAGATCTCAGGTAGCTTACTCACTCTCTCTGAGTCTTCCTCATAGCTGCTGCCTCCTCCTTCTGGGCAGTCCTTAACTTATATAGCCCTTGTGACCTCATTTACCTGGTCCAATGGAGGCCAGCACCTGTTGGCTGTCAGCCAACCAATTTGAAATGCATCACTAGTTGCTGGGCAGACTGGCAGTTCCTAGCTCCCCAGGGAACAAGCCCCTTACCCAGGTATGTGATGCCAGTCACATAGGCAGAGGGAGCAGGTTTCCTCCCTCCCTCAGGAATGTATCTAGCTCAGGTTACCTAAAGAGATAGGGTAAGGTGTGTACCCTCTGCAGGGCCTATCCTAACCAAATTGTCACAGAGCAGAGTTTATGGGGAGAAACAGAGGTGGCCTTCTGCCACAGGGTCTAGTACAGGAGTTCTGTAAACTGGTTTGACCCAAATCAGTTAAGACTGATACTACATTCAGCCAGGTTTATCTTTAAACAGTTTCAGCCATTTGAAACTGGTTTATGTGCACTGAACTTCTTTTGTTATAGGTTTAAACCAGTTTCTGATCACTTAAACTGCTTTATGTGTAACTTCTGTCCTTAGCCATACAGTATAAGGTGTAACAAGGCCTTAAGCCATAGTTTGTGTAACCCCATGAATTTTTTTAGTGATCTAATGTAAATAGTCTGCATTGACTTATAGAAATATGTTGGGGTTTTTTTATTCACAGAAGCTTTGTTTGAGTTCTTCCTCACTTCTGAAGATTTATACTGAAAGGTTATGTGGTGTGGAAAGACTTTGCTGTATACTGATGTTACTGCAGCACCAAGATGACTAGTCATTGTGCATGGTAAATTACAAATGACCCTGAAATATTGTACTTGATTCCATCTATAGATAAGGAGTCTTTCACAGGGACTGCTACAGTCTGACTCTGCTACTATCTGATCTGTACTATTAATACAATGGGTAGATGGAGAAAATAGATAATTGAATACTTTTAAATTGCCCCAGTTCTCTAGTCAGATTTTTAAAATGCCTTAAGCAACTTTTTGTGTGAAATCTCATGGAATAAACACCCTAGATGGCACACTGATTTGATAGGAAAAATGGGTTTTGGTTACAGCAGCTAGTAATAATACTATCAAAGTGGGTATGAGAGACTCTAATAAAGAATGTGCAGAAGCTGAAAGTGCAGGATCACTAGAAAGCATTCAAAGCAGGAGATAGTTGTGTTGCTTTCATTTAGTGAAAATGAGCTCCTAGGAAAAATGACTGAGGTCACCTTATGCCCTAATGATAACTGTCCAAGTTGATTATGAGATTTGCATTCTAGATGAAAGGGAGGCAAACTTTTTGATAAGTAAGAAATCAAAGTAGAACAGATATTCCTTCTAATCTGTAAAGAGCCTTTAAAGACCTCTCAAATGGACTTGTGAATGGAGGCTTGTGATTTGGTTAGTGTGTTAAAAATAAAATCAATACAGTCATTTCTACACAAATAGAAGCAGGATTTAGAGAAATCCACACACCTTTGAAAACCTTCCCAGTAATTCTTTTTAGATCCTAATTTTCTGAAAAAGGTTCTATTGTTTTATGTAGTAAAATAGATAATTTTAGAATACTTAAAAAAGGTGGAAGAGGAAAGAGACATAGGAATAGGTCAATAGGAATTGGTTAAACAACCTAAATTCATCACTAATTAATGGAATCATAGTAGGGATTAATTTGGCCCCATCAGTAACTATCCAGACTTTTCACATCCAGAAGCTTGGTTTTGAGTTTGTAAAAAGGAGTGGATTTAAGATTGTGATAGATAATAGATCATATACAAAGATATCTTACAGTGACATGGGACAAATGTAGCTGGATCTGTGACACCCTTCATTTCTGCTCCAGCACAATGAGTATTAGATTTCAAGGAAGCCAATGCAACTGTGGGTAAATTAGTGATCCAGACAGTCATGAGTTTTGATGATAATTTACTGATTTTGCCTTTTGGGCAGGTTAAATGTTGTTCTCCCCTCCCCCCACAACTTATGCAAATATCTAGATGTAAGATACCCAAGTATCTAGATGAAGAGTTTACAAAAGAGAAAATAAAACAATCAACTGAACCATTTAAAATTTCTCAGAGGCTTTTGCTACTAGACAGCCAAAGATGGGCATTGAAAATAATTTTATCCAAACCTGCTCACCATACATTTTTCAAATCTGAATTAGAAAATGCATAAAAATGATTTTTTTATTGTCTATTTATCTATATATTCTATTTTTTGGATCAATAATCTTTGAACAATTTGTCATGTTTGTAGCACTGGCAATCTTCCTCCAAGAGATGCCCAGGGCTAGGGTTATGGAAAAATAAATTCTCATTGTAGGGAA
>NW_005842078.1:1651669-1663235 GCF_000455745.1 Alligator sinensis
GGAAAATTATTAAAAATAAAATCAATTTTTGTTGCTTCACAAAACTTCAAAACATGCTGTGGACTTGCCTGAGGTGCTTTTTTGTTTGTTTGTTTGTTTGTTTGTTCTGACGACCCAAAAGGCAGTCTCTTTAGAAGTCAAATCTGTCATTTGACTGTAAAAAGCTTGCCTTTCACTGGGAATGGGAAATCTTGTTTTATAAAATGTTGCTGTCCACATTAAAAAAGGAAACTAGTGTTTACTAGGAAAAAAAGTAGAACTTCTGCTCTGGATTAAATTTACTAATTTTGGTGAATTGTAAAAATGCTATGATGACTTAGTTCTTCAGTTGCACTAAATCAGTCCGTGATATGAACAGGTTTGGGAGTGGGAAAGTAGCGCATCCCCATGAAAGCACACATACAGTTTGAGGCACCTCAGTGCCATTTGAGGCACCACAAGCTGCACATGGCTCACATGCACCTGTACAATGTGAAGATAATTTGCATCACAGTGGTCATTTTAATACTGGGAGATCCTGGTGTAAAAAAAAAATCTAAAAAAAGGGGCACAGTGCATGTGGAACTCTGTTCTAGTTTTGTGCAAAGTGGCTAGTATTTGCTTCGGATTCAGATTCGGCCAATTCAAGAGACAGCGATTCAATTCAGTGATTCGAATCACCTTCCCAAATCGATTGGGCCAAATCTTATTCAGAGATTCACTCAATGACAAATCTCCAAATTAAACAGGCCCCATCCCCTGCCCGCTTTTAGACTTACTCTTCATGCTGCAGGTAAGTGGGGCTTGGGGGTTGCGGGGCTGGGCTGGGGGCAAAAGCTGGTTGGGGGCAGAGGGAGCAGGGAAATTTGCAGCCAGCTGAGCACTTTGGTTGAGAGGGGGTTTGCAGCTTCCCCACTCCCAGCTGGAGTGCTCAGCTAGCTAAAAACCTCCCTGCTCCCTCAGCCCCCAGCCAGCTTGGGCAATCCCCAGCCAGGCACTCCAGCCAGGACGGGGGGGGGGGGTTTGCAGCTGGCCAGGAGCAGCCAAGGGTTTGCAGGTGGTCAAGCAGTTTGGCCAGGAGTGGGCAAGACTGCAAACCCACTCCCAGCCAGAGTGCCCGGCCAGCTGCAAACCTCCCTGCTCCCTCAGCCCCCAGCCAGCTTGAGTACTCCAGCCAGGAGCTGGGAAGGTTTGCTGCCTCCCTGCTCCCTCAGGCCCCAGCTAGCTCGAGAATTCCCCATCCCTTTTTCAAACATCTCTTGCAGGCTGGAACTCAGCCAGCCTGCAGAACTCTTTGCAAAAGCAGGGAAATCTATGAGTTTCTCTGCTAAAAGAGAGAGTCCACATTTTCTCTGCTAAAAACAGGAAATCTGCAGTTTTTCCATTTTCCCATGGTAAATAGAAAACCTGGATCCCTGTTTATAAGGCTACTTTCCACTACCAAAGCATCAGAAATATTTTCACTGGGGGTAAGGTTGACATTCTCAGTGATAACCTAAAGATCTGTCCTTAGGTTTTTTGCACATGAATAACTAGTGAAAGAACATTATAGCCTTTCTTAACCTCCTACCCACCAAGATAACACCTACTATACAGGTCTGGGTTGAGGTTCATTAATCAGAAAGGTGCAGTAGCTTGGATGAGCATCTCCCAAACCCATCTTCTGTTTATAGCAGCACATGGGTCAGCCATTCAGCATTATAGGTAGATGGGACTTGTGCCATTCATTTCTCTCTTTTATGAGCATCATATTTACCCATTGAAAAGAAAGCAACAGCTAGTGAAGAGATAAAAATGAAATAGTAGTTTGACCTTTCCTATGCTTACACAGTACACATGGTGAGTCCTTTTGAAGTTTACACACATTGCTTTCAATAAAGTTGTAGAAAAAGCTTTGTCCAGAGCATTGCTCAAGATCTCTTTCTTGGCAAACTGCAATTCTATTCTTCCTGAGGCATTTAGGACATGTTATTTTAATCGAGGAAAACTCAGAAATAATTCAGGACTTTAATTATAATTGCTTCTGTATTGGTTTTTGAGAAATACTGTTTGTTCCATTATTAAAGCTGACATTTTCTCATTTATATTTTATTTCAAGGACTGCTAGTAAAATCAATGTATCATATATAATCAGTATTATCAAGTTTTTAAAAGCATAGGAGAGAACATCCTTGCTTGTGCAATGTACTTATTTTCTAAGGCCAGATCCCTCCAAACACTAAGTCTAATGAAAAGCCTAGGTTCTACACTAACTACATTTTAACCATCTGTCTGGAGTGGAATAATCCTATGTCAGTCATATACATTTTCTAAATAGAGCAGGGGAGAGTTATATGCAGCTATACAGAGCTTTAAAGATTAGCTGGAAGACGGTGTGCTCCATAACCCCTTTCTTTTATAAAATAGCTTGGTTATTAGAGCAGAGGTGGGCAAAATATGGCCTGTGGGCCAGATCTGGCCTGCTAGGCACATTCATTTCGCCTGCAGCACCCCACAATGACATGCACCTGCCCAGTCCTTCTGCCCATGACAGTGGGAGTGAGACGCCCTCCATAGTTTCATAGTTTCATAGTTTTAGGGTCGGAAGGGACCTAATAGATCTTCTAGCCCGACCCCCCACCAGGGCGGGAGAACAAACCAAAAAAAACCCAAACAAACCCTAAAAACAAAAACGGGACTCAAATGAGTCCAGCCAGGTAAGTATCCAGCCTCTTCTTAAAGATCCCCAGGGTAGGGGCCAGCACCACCTCCCTTGGAAGTTGGTTCCAGCTCCTAGCCGCCCTAACTGTGAAGTAGTTTTTTCGGATGTCCAATCTGTACCTCCTCTCCATCAACTTGTGCCCATTACTCCTTGTTATGCCAGCGGGGGCTAGGGGAAACAGCGTCTCCCCCAAACCCTTCTGGTTCCCCCTAGTGAGTTTATAGACGGTCACCAGGTCCCCCCTCAGCCTTCTCTTGTGGAGGCTGAATAGGTTCAGGTCCCGCAGTCTCTCACTGTAGGGTCTGCCCTGTTGTCCCCGGATCATGCGGGTGGCCCTCCTCTGGACCCTCTCCATGTTGTCCACATCCCTCCTGAAATGGGGCGCACAGAACTGGACACAATACTCCAGCTGCGGCCTGACCAGCGTCGCATAGAGGGGGAGGATCACCTCCCTGGCTCTACTCGAGATGCACCTGTGGATGCACGACAAGGTCCGGTTAGCCCTGCCAACCATGACCTCGCATTGTCGGCCCATGTTCATCTTGGAGTCAATAATGACACCCAGATCCCTTTCCGACTCCGTGCTCTTGAGTAGGGAGTTCCCCATCGTATAAGTGTGCTGCTGGTTCCTACTACCCAAGTGCAGCACCCTGCACTTGTCCGTATTGAAACACATCCTGTTCCTGTTTGCCCACCCCTGTAACCTATCCAGATCCTTCTGCAATCTCTCTCTCCCTGCTAGCGTGCTCACCTCCCCCCAAATTTTGGTGTCATCAGCGAATTTAAACAGGTTGCTTTCCACCCCAACATCAAGATCGCTGATGAAGAAATTGAACAGCAACATACCCTATTGCATTTCTCTCCCACCCTCATGGGTGGAAGGTCCCACTACAGCCAACTTCAGCTTCCCAGCAGGGCTGCTTCTGCCCCTGTTACAGCAAACCCCATGGGACCTACCTGGCTTCCCCAGCTTCCAGCTTGCTCCAGGCAGCAGGTAGGGAAGCAGCACGGGCGGGGGCTGAGGCCTGGGCAGGAGTGCTGGAACTGCAGCTGCAGCTGGGTTAAAGTGCAAAGAGCAGTGCAGATCCCACACCCTAGGGGTGTGCTGGGCAGGGTGTGGATGTGAGGGAGGGTGAAGGGTGTGGGGACGCCTTCCCCCCCCCCCACATGGCATACACAGCAGCAGCAGATGGGGGGGCTCAGGGTGCTCATGCCCAGCATGGGTGCTGAAACCAGATGGGGCACAGTTCTGGCCAGTGCTGCACACATGGGCAAGAAGCACAGGCTTCCCAGCAGCTCCACTCTACACTATGTGCACTTGTAGCCCACGCTACAAGTCCCACGCTGGAGCTGGCTGCCTTCCCTGACCCCTCCTTTGCAGGTCTGCAGACTCCACCAGAGTGGAGGGATCCCAGCTCCCTGTTTCCCCATTTAGTGCAGTTCAAATGATTCCTCAGTGTGTGTGCTGGACCTTCAGGCATGGGGTGTGGAGCCCCTGAGCTCAGCGCTGGCCAGAGCTATGCCCTGCCAGGAAGGAGACCTTGCCCCCCACACCCACTGCTGCGCCTGGCAGTGGGGGATAAGCACCATTTGGGGGAATGTGTAGAGGGTCTCCTCACTCCCATCTTCCCTCACACCCCACACCCTGCAGAATCCCTGGTGGAACCCCTCGTGAAACTTCCACAACTTGTGGCACCCTGAAGAAATCCCTGAGGACTGGAAGAGGGCAAATGTTGTGCCCATCCACAAGAAAGGCAGGAGGGAGAACCTGTGTAACTATTAGGGCTGTAATAAATGGCTGTTTCATTACAGTTTCAGATTTGTCTGTTTTGGACAGTGATTCATTTTGGTGTTTCAGATCACTATTCCATTTGGATTTGGCCAAATCTGTTTTGGAGTTTTGACGCTGTTTTGTTGCTGATTCAGAGATTTGGATTGGCTGGGGAAAGGCAGGCACAGATGGACAGCGTCAGGTTCTCCTGAAGCTCCTCCAACTATGCCTGCCTCTCCCAGGTTGGGAGGGCTGTGGGAGAATTTTCCATGGCTGTCCTGTCTGGCCCCATCCCATGCTCAGCACCATTCTCCAGGTACTTTAAAAAAAATAAAGCCCCACACTCACTGACTATAGCAGCAGTGATCAGGGCCTCTAAGGGCTCATGGCAGAGCACCCCCATACTGTGCGGGGCAGTGAGGGGCAGCAGGGATTGCCCCCCTGCCTGGCACCAGTGCAGCAGCTGCCCCATGGTGCTGGTGCAGCATGCCTCAGCAGGGCGCTCTGCACTGTCTGGGAGCTGAGGCCACTGGGACTGAGTGCTTCCAGGCTGTGAGTGACACATGGAGCCACCCCAGCTCCCAGACAGTGTGCGGCATCCTGCCAAGGTGCACTGCACCGTGGGATGTGACAGATGTGGGGAGGGCTTTGCCACAGTCTCTCCAGGGACCTGATGGTAATAATAGACAACAGTATGAATATGAGCCAGCAGTGCAATGTTGTAGCCAGTAGGGCAAATAATACTCTCAGATGCATCAATCAATTCATCTCAAACAAAACCAAGTAGGTGATTCTTCCACTCTACTCAGAACTGGTGAGACCGTAGCCAGAGTACTGCACCCAGTTGTGGGCACCAAACTTTAACAAGGATGTGGACAAGCTTGAGAGAGTTCAAAGAAGAGCCACCCATATGATCAGAGTCTTCCACAGCAAGCCATATGAAGAAAGGCTGAGGGATCTGGGACTCTTCATCCTGAAGAAAAGAAGACTGAGAGGAGACCTGGTAGCAGCCTACCACTGCACTAGGGGAGTACATCAAGGGTTCAGTGAAAAACTGTTCACCAGGGCACACATGGGGAAAACTAGGAGTAATGGCCACAGACTCCTGGAAGACTGATTCAGGCTCAACATTAGGAAAAACTTCACAGTCAGGGTGTCTGGACTGTGGAATAATCTCCCTCCAGAGGTGATGCAATCACCTACCCTGGAAAACTTCAAGAGGAGACTAGATAGTCACCTTGCTGGGGTCACCTGACCCCCGATTATAGTTTCATAGTTGATAGGGTCAGAAGGGACCCGAGCAGATCATCAAGTCCAACCCCCTGCCATGGGCCAGAAAGAATGCTGGGATCAAATGACCCTGCCTAAGTGATTATCTAGCCTCCTCTTAAGGACCCCCAGGGAAGCTGAACATGTTCAGGTGCCTTAGCTTCTCCTCATAGGCCCTGCCCTGCTGACCCCTGATCATGCAGGTGGCCTTCCTCTGGACCATCTCCATGTTGCCCACATCCCTCCTGATGTTTGGCACCCAGAACTGGACACAATAGTGCAGCTGCAGCCGGACCAATGTGATGGGGAGGATCACCTCCTTGGACCTGCTCATGATGCATGACATCTGTGGATGCATGACAAGATGCGGTTAGTCTTCCTGACTGCGTCCTCACATTGGCATCCCATGTTCATCTTGGAATCAATAATGACTCCAAGATCCCTTTCCGTTTCTGTGCTAATGAGAAGGGAGTTCCCCAGCCTATAGGTATGCTGCTGGTTCCTTCTCCCTAGCTGCAGTACGCTGCACTTGTCAGTATTGAATCTCATCCTATTCTCATCTGCCTACCCCTGTAACCTGTCCAGATCTAGTTGCAGCCTGTCCTTCCCTTCTAGTGTGCCCACCTCTCCCCACATTTTAGTGGCATCTGCAAATTTAAACAAGGTGCTTTTTACTTCCTTGTCCAAGTTACTGATAAAGATGGTGAACAGTATGGGCCCAAGGACTGAGCCCTGGGGGACTCCACTGCCCACATCCCTCCAGGTTGAAAATGCCCCATCCACCACCACTCTCTGGGTGTGGCCCTCTAGCCAATTTGCAACCCATCTGACTGTGTAGGCATCAATGCCACAGTAACCTAGTTTTTTTTAATGAGAATGGAGTGAGAGACAGTGTCAAAGGCCTTCCTTCAAGTCCAGAAAAACTACATCCACCGCAACACCTGCGTCCAAGGATTTTGTGACCTGATCGTAAAAGGCTACAACGTTGGTCTGACAGGACCTGTGTGAGGGACTGAAGGGTACTCACCTAGGGTGCTCCCCCAGCCAGGAGCATGGACCCCACCAGAATAGGACCTCAACGTTGCAGTGGGAGCTCCTGGTTCACCCCAGCCCAGTTTTAGCACCTCAGCAGGTGAGGTGGATTGGTGCAAATCCATGGCTGGGGCAATATCTGGAGGCTGTGGGCAGAGCCAGTGGGGAGGAGAAGGCAAGGACAGTTGACCGCAGCCAGGATGGAGGCTGAGAGGGCTCAGCACAAGACTGACACCCCAGGAGCAGGGTTAATACCCCCTGCACAAATATGTGGGTCATTGGCAAGGAACCTGAGGCCTGCCTGGTAGCACCAACTCCGAAGCTGCTGGTTGACTGCTCCAATGCGGGCCTCATGGAGCTGTCCACATCTACTTACCAGGAGAATAGAGGAGAATACCATCTGCACCCTCATATCCTTGAGTTTGGCCCCCAGGGCCTTGTAGTACTTAATGATGCAGTCTGGATTGCTCCCAGCCACATCATTCATTCCCACGTGGATTAGGACCATGGAGTACTGGTCCGTGGGTCAAATGAGGTCCAGGATCATCTCTGTAACATCCTGAATCTGAGCTCTAGGCAGGCAGCAGACCATACGTGCCATGAGCTTGGGTTGGCAGATGGGACGCTCCATTCCCCTCAGGATGGAATCTCTGATGACATGAACTCAGCATTTCTTCCTCTTGGCATTCCGTCCTTGCTCAGACTGTGCCATGCATAGAGTGGCACCATCTCCCCCAGAGTCATCCACTCCAACTTTCTCCTCTAAGGCTGCCAGGGCCTCATATCTGTTCCCCAGTTGTACCTGGGGAGCCACCACCGTGCTAGCCCAAGCGCAAAATAATTGCCCTCTCCAGTGTTAGAGGATGCAGTCAGCAAGGGAAAGTCCCAAATTCAGTTCCCTCTTCTTTAAAGGAACTTCAAACTCACATCCCCCCACTTCTGGGAAGAGTGTCCTATCTACCAGGTTACAGACTATGCTACAGGAAGCATTCATTAGCCTTCCTTCTAAAGCTATGTCACCTGGAAGAAAAAGATTCAAAATTAATTGGTTCAGAGAGAAAGAATAATTGCAAGACAGAGCATGACTTTGTGCCCTAATGGAAGAGGGGATCGTCAGCTCTGGTCCCTAATCCCAGATCTATTTTTGTATCTTATCCAGTATCTGTTTCATTTAGACTACATACTTAAATGCAAATGAATGCAAAGCTGTGAAGGTTATCACATGGGAAATACCACTAAATATGTGGTCTCTCTACATAAAATTTTTATACTATATTTCCACTGAAGGCATTGCCTAAAATGGTTGGCACATTATCTTCAGTTCAGACTACTAGCAAATGAATTATTTTATCCTCTGTTGTTTGTTTTGAGACTCTTAGCAACTGAAGCTTAATCCTACTACCATTAGAATCAATGGCAAAACTCTCACTGTGTTCCTTGTGGGTTGGGACAGACCTCTGGTTAAAATTATATGAAGCTATGCCTGAATAGGCATAAGACAACAGGGAAGAAAACAACTTTTCAGCTTGCTATGGTGATATTGTGCCATATTTAATCAGTGAAGATTGAAGCAGTTACCTTGAGATTCTGAGAGCATTGTTCAATACCATTTGAAACATTGATTTTCTGTAACTATGAATCCTCTCAAGTAGTCATTAGGCAGAAAAAAAATTACCTAGGGTTTTTAATACAGAAAAATTCAGAAATATAGAAATCTAGCCTAAAGGAGATAAGCAGGATACTGAGGAAGCAATTTGTCTGACTGGAAATGAAGCTCTCTCTCCCCGGATTGGCAGAGCTGATAGTCAGCTGATTTTTAGAAAGAGCTAGAACCACTTCTTGACCTCACTTCACTTGACAACAGTACTTCTTAGATGATTAACGGTGGGCAGGAAGTAATGAAACTTTTTTTAAGGATATAAAGAAGAGATAAGGTTTGGATCTCCTTTTTCTTTTTTTTTACAGAACTAGCATTAGTCATGAATGTTTACTGCCAACAGATGTTTCAGAGTAAAGGCACTTACTTGAAAACATTGCCCAAGACCATGTGAGCCTTTATTGCAGGAAAAAAAAATTGTTTTCCATAATCTCTCTGGGAGTTAGAAAGCATTGGGCTAAAATAAGAACAGTGACTTCAGTTGTTAACTGCTTCCTGTCAAATTATTGGTTAGAAAGAAAGAAGGAAAGACACAAATAACAGGATTCCCAGATGATATTTAACGTTCAAGTTAAAATAGTGATATAAAATAGCAACCCTGAAACAAAACAGCAATTATATATGAATGTGTCTAATCTTTTCTAATATACCCAGTACAAGCTGCCTGCTTTCATTTACATAAGTCTCATGGGTAACACATCATGGTAGAATATTGTTTTTCAAGAGACTGTGCTGAATTAACTTCTTGTATAATTAGGTAAAACTATACTGAAGTCAGTGGAATTATGCCTCCTTTAATGTATTTGGATTTTATACTGTACTCATCACTAGGGAGTGGAGTGTGTTATCAAGTTGGTTCATTATCTGCCAGAGTATAGGAACATAGATAGAATATTTATCTGCTAGCCTAGGATTTCAAGACATACAATGGGGTTTTTTGGGTTGTTTTTTTTTAATCAAAAAGACCTAAACAATGCTAACTGTTGAAATAGGCTACATTTTTGTAAAACCAATGGGATTGTTTGGTTGGCTATATTAATTTTTGTATGCCATGCCTCAAGAAAATTTTTATCAGTTAAATATAAAGTAAGAAACATGTCTTTACAAAATAAAAACTACCATATTTTCTCACATACCGCATAACCAGGAGTAAAATACACACCTTATTTGTGAAAGGGAGAATGAAGAAAAGAAAAGATTTTTACTTCTGGTAAGTGATTAGGAACAACCAACAGAGCTGATCTCCCTCATTGTTCTTCTCCCTGTGGATTGCATGCTGACTTTACTTTTGCTTCTCCCTAGCCAAAGCATAGACCACAGAAAATGCTGTTGCCATATTTCCTCACTTATAATGCACATTTTGTTTCCAGCAGCTGGGCTTTGTTAAAAATATCTGTGTTGCATGTAAGAAAATACAGTAATGAGATTAATAAGGGAAAACAGTGGATATAGTCAGGTAAGGTTTAATAGCTTTCAGAATTCCTCACCCCTTTCTAGTATCATTGCACAGTTGATTAGGTACATTTATAAAGGCAGTTGGTTGCATCATTGGTTTGTATTATTCATTTCATTTAATTATCAAGGAAAAATAATCATGGTTTAGGATAACAGTGCTGTAACTTGTATCTCCTAAAGCACAGGTGGCCAATGTGCAGCATGTATGCCACAAGTGACCTGGGAAGCCTCTGCGTGTCACATGGTATATTGGGGAGAGGACAGGCATAGGGAGCAGAAAACAAAGCAGCAAATAGGTCAGGGGAAGGGATCATAGTGGCACTTGGGGACAGTGCAGGAGTAACTTGTGGCATGCCTGATGAAAGATTAGCCTCCCAGGGCACATCCACACATGCAAGCACATGCGTTTGCAGCAGCTCAAATACAAGCAGTGCAAATTTGAGCCGGGGCTTTTTGCTTCAGTGCACATGCTCTGACATGCACTTTGTTGTGGAGCAAATTGTGCCACTTGGGGCAAAATAACCCTGCCTGGCTCCTCCTGGATCTTCCACCAGGGGGAGCTAGAACCCAGGGCCAGCACCTGTGCTGTCCCCAGCAGTATAAAAAGCCACCCTGGCAAGTAACTCAAGGCTACTAGCTCTCAGGAGCTTCTGGGGAACAGCCGATTGGTACCTGGGGACACTACCCCTTGTGCCAGCTGGACTGCTGAAGCGGCCCTGATTGTTCCCTGCACCCTTTACCCACTGCAGCAGTCTGGCAGTGGGGGCTGCTGCCTGGCTGTGACCTGCTGTGCACCTGCCAGACTTGGATGGGGACTGCAGAGCCAGTAGAGGCATCTGCCCCTCTGGGCCAGCTGCAAGTGGACTGCGGTTGCAGGGTTGGCCTTTGTGCAGCACTACTGCCATTTGTGCCCCCTGCCTGGCCATCTGGGTAGCTGTCACCTGGAAGATGTTCTGTGTGTGGTGGCCTGCTTTGAACTGTCAAAGCATGTCCTCCTGGCCCCATTTGGCCAGGAGGTCAGCCACAGCCAGCTGGATCCAAGGTGCCAGCTCTGAGCAGGCAGCGTCCTGCCACTGGCCTCCCTAGCAGGAGTTCTGGTGTTTCCTATTGGAAAACTGAAAAATCCCTGATAAAAAAAATCACAAAATCACTCTCTAAAATACCCCCAAATCCATGTTCCTCCACAAGTAAAACAAAAGAACACTATAAAGAGAGAGAGAGAGTGAAATAGAGACAGTGATCAGTTGGACAATATTTTATTGATACATCTACAGTGTTAAAGCAAGTCTCTTATCATAATAATAAAGTGAACTTTAAATAAAGGCTTCAAAGGCACCACTCAAAGGCGCCCCTGGTGGTGGATGGGTCATGTTCAACCTGGGGGGAAGTGGGCAGCGGAGTCCCCCAGGGCTCGGTTCTTGGGCCCGCGCTGTTCAATTTCTTTATCAGCGATTTGGACGATGGGGTGAAAAGCAACCTGTTCAAATTCGCTGGTGATACCAAAATCTGGGGTGAGGTGGGCACGCTAGCAGGGAGGGAAAGACTGCAGAAAGACCTGGATAGGTTGCAAGGGTGGACTAACAAAAACAGGATGCGTTTCAATATGGACAAGTGCAGGGTGCTGCACTTGGGCAGTAGTAACCGGCAACACACTTATAAGATGGGAAACTCCCTTCTTGAGAGCACGGAGGCAGAAAGGGAT
>NW_005842078.1:1663759-1665345 GCF_000455745.1 Alligator sinensis
TGAGCCCAGTTTCTCTCCTGCCCAGGCAGGGGGTCGGACTTGAAGATCTACAAGGTCCCTTCCGACCCTACTTCTATGATTCTATGATTCTATGAATTCATGAATACATATTTTGCTGCCCTCCCACAGGGTCATAGCCCCCATACAAGGGGTTGGTCCCCCACACAAGGGCTATGGCCCCCCAACAAGGGATTCAGCCGCTACACAAGGGATTCAGCCCCCACACAAGGGGTTCATCCCCCCAACAGAGGGTAAAGCCCCCACACAAGGGCTACGCCTCCCCAACAGGGGGTTCATCCCCCCAAAAGGGGATTTGGCCCTCTCACAACTCCCTTCTGGGGAACTCCATTCTTGTCAGTGCAGAGGCAGAAAAGGATCTTAGAGTCATTGTTGATTCCAAAATGAACTCGGGCCGACAATGTGGGGACGCAGTCAGGAAGGGCAACCACACCTTGTCATGCATCCACAGATGCATCTCAAGCAGGTCCAAGGAGGTTATCCTCCCCCTTTATACAACACTGGTCAGGCCGCAGTTGGAGTACTGCGTCCAGTTCTGGGCGCTACACTTCAGGAGGGATGTGGACAACATGGAGGGGGTCCAGAGGAGGGCCACTCGCATGATCAGGGGGCAGCAGGGCAGGCCCTACGAGGAGAGGCTAAGGGACCTGAACCTGTTCAGCCTCCACAAGAGAAGGCTGAGGGGGGATCTAGTGGCCATTTGCAAACTAGTCAGAGGGAACCAGCAGGCATTGGGGAAGGCCCTGTTCCCCCAAGTGCTCCCAGGAGTGACAAGAAATAGTAGTCACAAGCTGACAGAGGGTAGATTTATACTAGATATCAGGAGGTGCTACTTCACTGTCAGGGTGGCTAGGATCTAGAACCAACTTCCAAGAGAAGTGATGCTGGCTCCTACCATGGGGGTCTTTAAGAGGAGGCTGGATGAATACGTTGACGGCGTCATTTGACACCAGTACTCTTTCCTGCCATGGCAGGGGATTGCACTTGATGATCTGCAAAGGTCCCTTCTGACCCTACCTACTATGAAACCATGAAACTATGAAACAAGGGGTACGTCCCCCCAACAGGCGGTTCATCCCCCACACAAGGGGTACGGCCCCCCAACAGAGGCCAAATGGCTCCGGCAGGGGCTACCACCCCCCTTGCAAGGCCCACATGCCCTGCCCCAACCCCCTGATTGCTGTCCCACCTGGCCCCATCCCTCACCAGCTGCTGCAGCCCCCCACAATGGCTGGCCCCACCCACCCCACTCACCCAGCCTCACCCCCTAACTTGCACCCCCAGGCCCCCAAGGCTACCCCCACAACCCCAGGCACCATCACTTAAAAAAACAAACAGAAAAAGAACAGAATAAAAAGGAAAAGAAAAGCCTCTGCATACCTTAGAAGCAGAGGTGGGGGGGCAGGGCCTCCTTGCAGAGGCCCCCAGGTATCACAGGACAGCAGAGGGGCAGGAGGGCCCAGGCTGGTGCTACTGGTGCTGTCACACTGCCCCACACTGTGCAGGTGGGGCCCCAGTCAGCCACAGGTAGCTTCAACTGCCGGTAAGTACCGGGTAGGTTGCTTTTT
>NW_005842078.1:1665404-1667941 GCF_000455745.1 Alligator sinensis
TGGAGGGCTGCTGCCCCTCGGGCACCCCTGCCAGTAGACTGTGGTTGCAGGGTTGGCCTTTGTGTGGCACTATTGCCATTTGTGCCCCCTGCCCGGCCATCTGGGCAGCTATCACCCGGAAGATGTTCCAGGTGTGGTGGCCTGCTTTGAACTGTCAAAGCATGTCCTCTTGGCCCCATTTAGCCAGGAGGTCAGCCACAGCCAGATGGGTCCAAGGTGGCCACTGGCCTCCCTAGCAGGAATTCTGGTGTTCCCTATTGGAAAACTGAAAAATCCCTGATAAAAAAAATCTCCATGGAAGACTCAGCCTCCAGTTGCCTCAGGGCATGGTCAGGGACTGTGCCCTGCCCCACTTTTTTATACTTCACCTTTTTTAGACCCCTGGATATCCAGGGGTCTAATTTTCTCCCCACGCTGCAAACTTGAAGCATGGGGAACATGTTTTTCTTTCCGCATGTGCCTGTTGCCCCGCCTCAAAGGGGTTAGAGGTGGGGCAAAAGGCACATGCACGCTCATGTGGACACACCCCTACTGTTTTAAACATTAAGTATGGAAGCATTTGGAAGGGTGTGAGAGGACTTGAGAGGACAAATAGGGGTCCATAGTCAGTACTGGTATCTTGGGAGACCATCATATTTTGTGAGTAACGTGCTATGAAATAGCTCAGTAGCAACCACCTCACCACAAAAATCATATATCCAATGTAATAGCATAACTTTAGATGTTCAGACAACACCCCATCTCTGCTGTAGAACTTTTCATAGTGTCTTGTAACCTAAATGTAGAGATAGGAGAAAGCTAGACAGTGTTTATTGCAGCAGTTTTTGTATCAGTCTTGATGAGTGTCCTGATGCAAATATTCTAAGAATATTTATCATGGCATGAATTCATCAGTACTCTGTAAGGATGATGTTTACTATAATTGAATACTGGATTGCCTCCAGCTCCTGCCTCAGCTAAAATGATTCATCTCAATGATCAAACCACTGAAGTATTATATCATTTTTTGAATTATAAGATGACATCTAAGGACATAATTTGTTCTTGATAACGCCCCACAAGGATCCCTTCATCTTTCCACAGATACATATATATGTGTACATGTGGGTATTATTGGAGAGCATGATTCCACTATTTTTCAGTATTTTAGCTGTTCCTGCTATTATGCATTATAAAGCAATACAATTAAAACTGAGATATGATTTTAAAGACATTCTGATTCCAGGCTTATAGTCAGGATAAGAACTTACACAGAATAGATGAGAAAGTGTGCTACATTTTAGATGGTCAAAAACTGGCAACTTTCCTGTCGCTAGAGAAGAATGATTTAGTATTATACAACATCATTTAAGATCAGATTGTCATCCATTCATTTGTACTGGGTTGCACCTTATTCCACAAATGGACCTCAATTGACTTAAGTGGGATATTTGATGAGGGGAAGATTTTGTTAAATCTGAGTAAGAGCAGGAATTGAAATATATTTGGTTGATTCTCTAGGCATTAAAAAAAAAGGGGAACTTCTCCCTTCTTTATGAAGTAGATTGTGATTTGAAAAACAAAAATACTGAAAATGGAACAAGGAAAAAGGAATATTTTTCCATGTCAATAAAGGAAATTAATTTGTGTTGCTAGAAGGCATTTGAATGGGATTTTCAAGAGTAATTAGCTAAATTACAAAGGTAAATTCTGTTTTGTACTTGACGCTTAATGAGATTTAATTATCCTACCAAATTTTAATAATAATATAGACTATTTTAAATAGGATAACTTAGGCACCTGTCTTATCAACCACTTAGAGATCCTGTTCTATTAAGAATCTTGTACACTAAAGTGTATAGATTCAACTGACTGTATTTCCCTATTACATCTTTGTGATATACTACCTCTCTCTCTCTCTCTCTCTCTCTCTCTCTCTCTTTCTTCCTTCTATTTTCCATTATTTCACTGAAGCAAACCTGTTTTACCTGCTTGGACTTACAAAGAAAAGACCCAGTGCAGAGACATTTTCATTCCTATATCTCATGTTATCTAATAATTTGTTTTGGAGGGTTTTTTGTTCACAATAGTTATCTGTGTTTAAATGAAGAGAGGTGGTTTAACAAAATGCCTGTAATGAAGCTGATAATTGAAAGTTATGCAACTCATTCTAGAACATAGTTTGTTGGAGCATCCATTCTGATTTATACTTAAACATATCCTGGTGCAAGAAGGGGAAAGGTCTGTCTAATTCCCAGGCTTTTCCTAATTAGGGAGTTTGCCACATAAAAGCAGTTATATAAAATTGAGATATTGCTATTCAAGAGTTCTCCTTCATTGCATGTATTCCCTTTAAAATGACTTTTAAAAAACTGTTTCACTATTAAATTACTGTACAGTGACCCTTTCTAATCAGTCCCTGGCCAGGAACTTGCTGTGAGCAAGTATGACCAGCCTCAGAGGAGACCAAGATGTTTTGTTGAGAAAAGCAAGGAAATACAAAGAGAGGCTACTTGCAGATGGAAAAAACCCCCAGAACAAATGGCACTTCAAACCCA
>NW_005842078.1:1667972-1671674 GCF_000455745.1 Alligator sinensis
TTCCTGCACCAAGCCCTGGGCATGCCTAGAAGTGGCAACACCTTAGTTGGACCCTTTAGTGGGGCTTATTTTGGAGCTTTTATATAATAGCTGATTGAATCAGCTTTAGTTAAAAGTGCCAAAAAGCCCCACTGAAGCACCCAATATATATCAATGTTGCAGAGCCAGGTCAAACTTTTGTGCTGTTTCTTCCAGTAAAGTATGTTTTTTGGTTTGTTTGGGTTTTTTTATTAATATCTGCCAGCAGACAGAAAGAACATGTAAATGCTGTTTTTTTCTCTCTAGAGGCTTAGATTGAGTTTATAGCTGTTCTTCTTCAGTTTACAAGCAGTTATGAAGGCAGGACTAATGCTGAGTGATTTTTTTTTGTTTGATTGTTGTTAGTTCAAATATTCAAAAAAAGATTTTGTTTCAGGCTCAACTATTTATCCTTTTTATTTTAACCATTTCAGATGTGTTTGGAAGTTTGTTTTAATGAAGGATATGAACACACATACAAATGATCTGAAAGAAGTCTCCTGGGTTTGTTTCCTGGTAGAAAAACTTATTGGAAATGCCTGAACAAACATTCAAACTGAGCCCCTGATGAATAAAGAGTTTGCAGTGTTGATGATGTGCAGCCAGAGGATCCCTGCAAACTCATCTCACTGTGTTCTTCAGGCCTCAGATTGCCTGTTGACAGACAGTAGAAGTGTACAGGGCATCCTTGACTGGCTGACCCACTCTGCTAAACCTCAGCCTGTATCTCCTTGCAGCACAGTGTTGGAATTGTGAAGGGGGTACTTCGGGGCGGGCAATTATTTTGGGTGGAAGGTCACTTACTAAGTTTTGGCAAGCTATCAAGGGCCGCATTGGTAGCCCCGCCCCTTGACAGGTTCCTTTCCCCCTGATCGCCATCTTGTGACTGCAAGTACCACCTCCTAACCCCCGACCTTTTCCACCAGAAGTCCCTCCACTTGCCCCAGAAATACTCCTTTCAGCAAAGGATGTTGCCATCTCAGAACCAGAAAAATAACAAATTATATTCTAAAAATCAGACATCTACAACATTCATTAATTTGATTTCAAAAAATATTTTTGTCCTCATGTATATGTGCTTGGTAGTGTACATAGAGGTGATTACACAATAGCTTAAAATGAAGCCTTATGCTTGTAGGGTAGGGGGAGTTGGGTGGCATGGCGGGTGGTATAAGTCTGTGATGGCTGTGGGTGTGTGGGTATGTGAGGTGTGGGTGTGTCTGTGGGACAGATAGGTGTGGAGGGTTGTGGGATGAGGGTGCATGTGGGTGTCTGTGTTGATACTTGGGGTGTGGGTAGATATAGGGTTTGTGGGAGGATGTGTGGGGGGTGCCTGGAGTGTGTGAGGGGTTGTGGGTGTGGGGTCTGTATGTATGTCAGTGTGCAGGGGTGTGGGTACACATGTATGGTGGGGTGCAAATGTGGGACTCGCCCTATGAACTAACACACACCCACACCCTCCCACCCACTCACCAACACATGCAGTTTCTTCATTCATCATTGCTTTCTATGTCTCTCTCTCCTGCTCCCTCACTACAGAGATGCATGCACATGCACACACACATGCACACACCCCCTCCCACTCCTGGCCTTGGGATGCCCATGCATCCCTGTTCTCCTGTGGTCTGACAATGAAGTTGGAGGCCATGTGGTGCTGGAGCAGCTAGCAGCATGCAGGAAATCAGTGAAATCTGTGGCAGGCAGAGACTTCTGGTTGGGAGGATGAGGGGGCTAGGGACCAGGGGGAGGGTGGGGCTGGGCTGGCCTTGCTGGTGAGTCCTGTCGGCCCCTCATGGGTTCTATTGCCCCTGGCTTCTGTCATCTTTGACAGGCAGCCAGGACCAGATAAGTATACATTTTCTAAAAATGTTCAGGGTCCCACAGGCTGGGTAGAATGGCCTGGCAGGCTGGATCCAGCCCATGGGCCATATTTTGCCCACCATAGGGTATGTTATGCTTCTTGCTCAGCTGGAACAGTAGAGTCCAGTGAGTGACATACTGAACACATCTACATATGCACCCAACTGTGCAGTACTAAATGACTGAACAGTAACTGCATATGTGTAGATGTGCCTACTGCCTCCTGGGGTGGCAGGAAGGAGCACCCTGGGATGCTTGGAGGACTGTGCAGTGGATTCTCTCAGAAAAAAAATATGGACAGGTGTTTGCTGTCTCAGGAGAAACTCTACTGGGAATGATTTTTTCCTGGTTTTTCCCAAGTTATTTTTCTCTCAGAGCAGTCATTTTTACCTATGGATACAAATCATGAACATCTGTACACTCACATAGCAGTAACTCTTCCAGGAGAAACTAAAAGTCTGTACATGGCTAAAATAACATTTGGAAATAAATTAATAAATAATTAAAATAAATGGTTCAAGCTGAAAAATGAAATATTTATTTTAAGAAAATATTTAAATTATATATATATATATATATATATATATTTAGGCTTCTTCTCCTAAAGAAATATGTCAGTTACTTTGACATGAATGCATAAAGCATTTCATTACTATCAAATCTGCATCTTTTGCAAAAAAAAATTTTTTTAGAAAATGTCACTTGGTTCTACACCAGATGACTATCTATCTTTTTATCTGACCAAAAGAAACTCTTTTGTCATTGGCTGGGTTTGAACACTGCACTGATCATTGACCCCCTGTGCTTAGCTTTACCTCACCTCATTTGTCTCATGCCAGTTCTTATTCTAGCGGTTATTTTGTTGGAATACCAAGCCACTGCTCTATTGTGAGTGATTGCTGTCTTGGGAAATGATTTATTACCTATAGTTTTGTTTCAGAGTTTCTTTCTGAAAATTCATGGAATCTCTATAAAAATCACCAGCGATATAATACTGGCTTGGGTCCACCAGCTCAGAAAAAAAACATGGTAAGGTGGGGAGAAACTAGAAGTCATAACACATGTAGGGAGACTTGTAGACATGGAGTGTTTTGAAAAGCGCAAGGAGCTGGACTTGACAGTTTTTTCCCCCTGCAAACATGGATACAAAGAGCTTGAGAAAACAAGGAAAGTGGCTGTGTAGAGGCAAGACTTGCTTTTCTTGTGAGGGAGAAAGAAAACAAACTGAAAGGTGTAGCCATTGACTTGACATGTAATATTTAAGGTTTTATGCCTCCCTTATCCATAGAAATGTGGCTCCTACAGCTGTATCTCTATTTACCCCCATGCCCAAAAATGAAAGTAAATGCTTTTATTAGTATCCATTTTTCTGTCTCCTTTCAAAAATAAACCACACATTGGTTCACTGAAAAAAATTATAAGGGCTGGTGTTGATAAGAGTTTACGTAAGCCATCCATACGTATTATATTACAGTAGTCCCCAAGACCCTCACCTCTACTACTCTGCATATGTACATAAATACTAATGAATAATTACTATCTCCTCCACTCCAAAATAAAACCTAATATAAAATGGTAAAAAATATTTAGCATGTGCAATACAAAAAAATCTTATATTATCATAAATCAGAATTTCATTTGTTATTAATGATTTTTAATATTTAATACAAAATGAAAAATTTATTTGAAAGTAGACGTGCACAGAAGGTAAGTTTTTCATACTTTCAAACTATTTATATTGAACTTAGCTACTTTTTCAGTCTGTTAATATATATATAATAATTATATTATTATATAATATATAATATAATATTATATATTATA
>NW_005842078.1:1671773-1680701 GCF_000455745.1 Alligator sinensis
ACACACACACACACACACACACACACACAAACACACACACACGTATAAGAGATATTTATAACCCACCTGTATTGCTGTGAACTTAGAGACATTTTCCTGCTAAATAACACTATTTATTTTCTAGTTTAGTTATATTTGGTGCTATTGTCTTTAGGACCCCATCTCCATATTAACATACTTGGCTCAGAGATGGATACCAGGAAAAGATTTGGGCCATATAAGGCGCATCCAGATTAGTGTGCACATGCCTGTTGCCCTGCCTCAAACCCCTTTGAGGCGGGGCACAGGCACATGCAGGAAAGAAAAAAATGTTCTCCGCGCTGCAAGTTTGAGAAAATTAGACCCTGAATATTCAGGGGTCTAAAAAGCCCACTCTGCAATAGAGCAGAGCAAGGCACAGTTCAACACCGTGTCCAGAGCCAGTCCTCCAAAAGAGAGGCTCTGGTTTTGGCCAGTGTCTCTTTTGTGTTTCTTCTGCCCCCAGCGCTATCCAAGGTAAGTTGAGGGAAGGGGGTTCATGGGTGTTGGGGGGGTGAGGGGTGGCAGGGGGATGTGAAGTGGGGTTTGGAGAGTGGCAGGGAGGGATGTCCCTGGGGCTGTGGGAGGGGACGGTGAGGACCTGGCCCAGATCCCTGAGGCTCGCTAGTCTCGCTTTGCACTGGAATGGGTCGCACCGCTCCAGGAGGCGTGCACAGGAGCTGCACCTCCCGGAGCACTGTGACCCACTCCAGTGCAAGGCCAAACTAGAGAGCCACATAGAGATGGGCCAGGCCCTAACCCCCCCCCTGCAGGCATGGGGCAGAGGAGGGAGCTGGCCCATGCTGACAGGAGCCAGTGCAGCATGCGGTTCCCGTGTGCCGTGCTCGGTCCTGCTGTAGCTAGGCCCTTCCTATAGCAGCAAGACCTGGCCTGGTGCACGGCAACCATATGGAGCCAACCCAGGTCCTGCTGGCCCTGGGGCTGCTCGTGCTGCCTGGCAGCCAGGCAGCACAAGCAGCCCCAAGCCCTGCAGGACCCAGCTCGGCTCCTCACAGTCTCCACACGCTGGGCCAGGGAACATGAGCCACCTGGAGCCAGCAGGATGCAGCTCATCTCTGCATCGTCCCCATGTACCAGGCCAGGCCAGGCAGCACGAGCCACCCGGGGACCTGTGTGCGCCTTCCAGAGCCGTGGGACCCTCTCCAGTGCAAAGCCAAACTGGTGAGCCTCAGGGATCTGGGCCCAGCAGTTCCCGTGTGCTGCACCAGGTCCTGCTGCCACAAGACAAGCCTGGCTGGGTGGCAAGAGCAGCACCAGGGCCGGCAGAACCAGGCTGGGCTCGGTGCATGGCCCCCCCGCTGCTGCTGTTCAAATTAGTTATGGGCCCTGGACAGGGGGGCTGGGGCCCTGTGGAGGATAGGGGCTGTGGCCCTCCAGGGTGGAGCTGGGACCCTGGGGGGGGGGGCCTCCAGGGTGCCTGGGACCCTGGGCAGGGGTTCTGGGACCCTGTGGGGGATAGGATTTGTGGCCCTCCAGGGGGGAGTTAAGACCCTGGGTGGGGGTGGGCCCTTCAGGGTTCCTGGGAACCTGGGCAGGGGGGGCTGGGACCCTCAGGGAGATAGGGGCTGTGGCCCTCCATGGTGGAGGTGGGACCCTGGGTGGGGGCGGTATTCCATGTGCTGTGTGGTGGGGGTTGCATCCTGTGGGGGCCAGGGGACCAACCCCTCCTGAGCAGCCCCCACACAAGGTCCCACACACCTACAGTGTCCCCAGCAATTGCCCCACTCCTACGCACAGACCAACCCACATCCCTCCACTTCCACCCACCACCTTCTCCCACAGCCCTTTCCACCACCTTCCTGCAAACACCCCATTCCCCATCACACACCCATCATGTGTGAAGAAGACCAAAAGCACACATCAACACACAGATATTTAGAATTTATTTTTTCATGATAGAGACACTGGTAGGCTTCCAAATTGCTTTAACATTGTAAATATACCAGTAAAGCATTACCCAAATCATCACTATCTCTCTCTTCCTAGATATACTTGTGTGTGTGTAGAGTGGTTTTATTTGTTTTAAACGTGGAAGAACATGGATTTGCGGGTATTTTTAAAAATGGATTTGGGATGGTGCTGCAGCAGTCCAGCTGGCACAAAGGGTAGTGTCCCCAGGTATTAATTGGCTGGGCCCCAGAAGCTCCAGAGAGTGAGGAGCCCCAAGCTGCTTGCCAGGGCAGATTTTTGTATGGATGGGGCCAGGACAGGGAAGCTTTTTATACTGCTGGGGACAGCACAGGTGCTGGCCCAGGGCTCTAGCTCCCCCTGGCTGCAAAATAACCCTGCCTGGGAGGAGCCAGGCAGGGTTATTTTGCCTCAAGTTTCACAATTTTCTCCACACCAAACTGCATGTCTGAGAACGTGTACTGAGGCAAAAATTTGCGCCGCTTCTATTGGAGCTGCTGCAAGCACATGTTCTTGCATGTATGGATGTGCCCATAGTGTGTTTAGACTAGGGGCCTTGTTGCAGAGTAATTCTGGGCAGCTTCTGGAGGTCTTTACCCCTGGGTTGTCCACACATTAACCTTAAAGTGGTTTTAAGCATTCATTATGCAGTATAAAGTTAATGTACTCCAGGACAGGATTATCTCTGTTCTGCAATACCCAGCTCCTGTTCTATTATGGTGTGGCCACTCTCCACAGATGTGCTGCCCAAATTGAAGTCCTCCAGTATCCTAGGATCTCTCTCCCCCCCACAGGGATAGAAGCCTGTCTGGTTCACCAGCCTTCTAGTGGCAACTCACAGCTACACCTCCTAGTCCTGCCCCTGCTCACCAGGCTTCTAGTGGCAAGTCACAGCTGTGCAGGTAAGGGAAAGTCAGAGAATATTTATAAATTAAGGGTGTGACTGCTCCAAACTGCAAAGTAGCACTAACACTGGTGAGCATTTCTGTGGCTCACAGCAGAAGGTGTAACGGGGCCTAGTGTCAACCTGGTAACCTTAACACCCATATCAGTGGCACTTTCAAGCATTCTCTTCTTCTATAAATGGGCTGCCTCCTAGATATTAGTTGGTATATTCCTTCTCTTGTTTTTTTGCAGGTTGCTAGGGACCTGACTCAAAGGCCTTATCCTTATTGTATCCAATGACACTTGTGGGTGGTTTTGGCAAGTCCTGTGAGTTGGAAAAAGTATATTTTCTTTGATACTAAAAGGAATTAAAACTCTTTCTCCTAGCTGAGAGCTCTACATAGAAAATGGCTGTTGGGGACAATATTGTCTATTTCTTCAGGTTCTGCATTTTAAAGAGGAAGGGTAAACCTTGGCCAATTTTTTTAAGAAAAGTTGTAAGCAGCTGCTATGGAATATGGTTCCTGAATGAACAGAGTTACCAACTGTGAAACAATTGATATAAGACTTATCTCGGTCCCCAGCATTTTTGTATTGACTAATTGGCTGAGTTTTAGGCAGCTCCATGATCTGCATGCTGGCTTTTTGGGATCTTTTTCTAAAGCACATTATTCTTCCAATGTACAGTAAAGGAATTCTTGGTACTTCAGTTTTACACTCTAGATTCTACTTCCATGATGAAGCATCTAAAAATTAAGCATTTCAGAACCAAACTTTTAAGTACCTAAGTTCCTTTTTTGGAATATTTGGGAATGTTGATGTGCAATTCATTTACAGACACATCCAGACATACAGCACGTGCAGTTTATGGTGCTGCAAAGCTGTTTGTGGTACCACAAACTGCATACCTGGAACATTAGAATGTGCTCCATGCTGCAAATGTGCAGTGCGGGGGCAAAATTTGCTACCAGGAAGTCTTGGTAGAAAAAAAAAACACCATGAAAAAAAGAGGCACAGCACATTCATTCATAGTGTGAGCTGGAATATATGGAGGGCTAGCAGTCCAGAGCAATGCTGTGGCTGCCAGCCAGTCTCCGCACACCTTGACCTGAACCTCTTATGCACCAGGACACCAAGTGATAGTGCTGGACCCAGCACAGGTGCCAGCCCTAGCCTCCCCTACCCTTATCCAGGACAATTTCCTACACACAGAAGCACACATGTAGGAGTATGCAATGGGGCACAAAGTAATGGCAGAAATTGTGGGGACATGCCCATTGTGTGTATGAGTGCAGAGAAAACCTTTACTCATACTAACTAACACAGTAATGCGGCACAGTAACAGCTCGTGCTACACCACACGCATGGCCTGTGGTTATTTTTAGCAGCTACTTTGCCATACCAGTGTGCTATACTGGGGGAGCACTTCACTACAGTGAAGTAGCTGCTGGTCATGTGTAGACACCCGTAGGTGCTACGTCACCATAGTGCATTGCTACGGCAATGTAGCGTCACATGTAGATGCGCCCATGATGAAGAATATCTTAAATTCAAAAGCTTGTCTAACTTTATACCAACCATATGGTTTATCTGATAAAAGATATCACCCCCACAAAATACTTGACTTTTGCATATGTTAGACCATGGTATTTACCACTCAGCTATGAATGATTGCTGCAGGTATTAAAATAGAGACATGAGACCTTGTGATGGTGCTTAATAATACTTATCTACCAATTGTATCAAATATGTTTGACACAAGTGGTATCTCCATTCATATTAGTATTTGTAATTGTTGTAGTAATGGTATTACTATTATTATTATTTTAAACTGGTTGCAGAAAATGCTATTGAACTATCAATCTACATATCCTGTACTGTAAGTCATCAAGAAACCACTAACAATTACTTTGGCTGAACAATATTTCCTACTGAGTTTATAAAGCATATAATGAGTTTTAAAACTTTCTGCATCATTAATTAAATCACGGCTTATGTACCACCCCCTTTTTAAAAGAAAAAAATGAAAAATACGTAGATGCAAGTACAATAATAAATAAATTATGGACAATGTAGTGATCACCAGGTTAAGTAAACACAGGCATACATGAATGAGAAGAACTAAACAATGGTATTTATTGTGGAACAATGGCCTTATGCAGACCCTTTATCTCCCTAATTGGCTAGTGAGATGCTCCCTGAGGGATCCTCTCCTAATTCTCAACTCCCTCAGTCTCCTCTTAGGAAGCATCTCTAAATTATGACTTCTATCCCTACATCTGCCCTCTTAACAATAAGTACACATATCAGCTAGCACAAAAATCAATTCATGTCCATCTACAGAGGAGAAATCACTAGTACATCACTCTGGAGTGAGCCATTCACTTCCTTACCCCCTTATCTGCAGCTCTTTAAACAAATATCTGTGAGTCCTTTGTGAAGCTTCATTTTCATCTCAGATCCAGTTTCTGATTTTTTCTTGGTGGGAAGATTTTCTTTCAAGTCTTGAAAGACTTGAGTTCTTATGCTGGGATCTGATTGATGTGCACTTTTGGCAGCTGTGCTTCTACAATTAGCTGCAGACCTCTGAAGTATATTTCCTCCTTTTACATGGTAGGATTTGCATTTGTGTCCATGTCTACATTTCTTCCCATAAGGACTTAGTTGCTTGTTATGTTCTGGAACAATTGTTAATTCCTAAGAAAACTATCCAGATTTGGGCTGTGATTTTTTGAGCCAGCATGGATTTTGAGATTTCTTGGATTGCAGTCACATACTTAATGATATTTAGTTTCTCACAAGTTGTTAGACTCAAAATGGGTGTCACCTCCTTAGGTATCACAGTGGACAGGAGTTTACATATTTGATTTTCATTTTGGATGCTAACATATTATCTCCCTTTTACTGGTATAGTTGTTCCTGAATAGCCAGCTATTTTGATATTTTTGGATTAAGTTTTGGTCTCATTTTTAATCTTCTGTATTTGTGCTCTAATAAATACCAACATGAGTTCCAGTGTCTAGATTGAATAAAGCATTGTTCCTTATATGTTTACTGGAAATATCCAGTCCCTCTCACTGAGTTTGCTTGGCTTCCATACTTCTATAAAATTATTGTAGTATGCTCTCAACTATACGTGCTTGATGCTGTTTTGTGGGATTTGCAGTGTATGGCAAAAGCATTTTCTTGTTAAACTTAGAATAGAGCTTTTCAAATACAGCACAACATTTGGGGACATGTTGCCTTCTACACTTCCTACATGTCTACTTATTTGGTCTCTCTCCCTTAACATTCTCCTTGCCAATGGACTATTGGACTCTGTGAGATAGTTTCTTACTGGTTGAAAATTCCACCCTGTAAGGTGCCTTTTTCTGACCATATTCTTTCATTCCTACTGCATGAACAACCCCTTTAGGTGCATTCAGCTCTGCAACCTATGTCTTCATAGTTTCTGGATTGTTTTTTCTAGGAACAAGATTTCCTCATGCAGTAGCTTTTCTTATAATGCAGTATCTGCAATGCCACAGATAATCCTATCTCTAATCAGAGATTCTGTCAAGACCTCAAAAAGACAATTAGTCATAGAAGGCTTGACACCTCCAACTACCCTTCTAGTGTCAGGCAATATAGCAGAGATCTGGAAGGTGTTCAGAAAAAATGTTTGAGTGGCACATACCAGCTACTAAACTTTTGGGTCAGTTTGGAAAATATTACACTGAACTACATATTTTGGCCTTCTTCAGATGTAAACTTGTTATAAATAGCCAGGGCTTCCTCTCCCACAGTTTTCAAGAAGACGGATGAGTTGATTTTGTCATTTTTCTCATCGGCCCCTATAGCTGCTAGGTACCACTCAAATCTTTGTCTGAATGCCCCCTAGTTCTCCACTATATTGCATGACTGTAAAAGGGTAATTGGAGGTGTCAAAACTTCTATGACTGTCTTTTTACTTAGATTATAACTGTGCAGGAAAATTGCTTTAAAAGGCCCTTGTCCTTTCACATGGCTGACTTGCTCCACTTCCTCTCAGTTTTCAACTTATGTTTCAGCTCGGCTCTCATATCCTTTCAAGTTCTGTCATATTTACCTCTTTTGGCACCATGTGGTGATCACTGGGTTCAATAAACATAAGCATACATGAATAAGAAGAGCTAAACACTTAAATTTATTCTGTAGCAACAGGAAATTGCTGCAGACAGTTGAACACTCTCCCTAACTAGCTAGCCAGCTTCTCCCTAACTAAAGGACCATCTCCCAGTTCCCAGGTCCACCAGTCTTCTATTGAGGAGCATCTCTAAATTATAATTTCTATCGCTACAGACATGGTCACTACACTATCTTATATCTACACTACAGACATGGTCGCTTGCATAAGGATTTCATAATTTGCTGCTGGTCTCCATAAATGCACATGGGACGATGGGGTAAACTGGGGGCTATCTTTGAGGTCATGTCTACATGCTCTGCCAGCAAAGTGTTCCAAGCATAGATACCATTTGCAAGAACAAAATTGGGCTTTTGCAGAAATCGTTTATTTTAGCCTTGTCCCTCTCTTTCTCTCCCTGAACCCCAAAATATATAAACAAGCAATACTACCAAAGCACAGTGTACACTAAGGGCTTTGACCAGTACAGCACCATTTGTTATAAATAATTCTTTATTGCAATTCTGATGGACAGAGGGCAAGCAAAAGATTTTAGTGTAGACTTACCCTCAGGCAGAATGCCTCCTGAGATGGCTTCTGAAGTGGTACAGTTTACATAGTACTTGCTGTTCAGGGCTGTGCCTAAAGCCACAATATAGTTCTAGGTTCAGAACAAACAAACACACTTTTTAATGACATTTCTATTTTTAGCTTTGGCATTAACACATTTGTGGCTTTTAGTATTTAAACCTGAATGTTGTCAAAACATCTACACCTCTACTTTACCTTTACTTTCTGTATTGCTAGAAATAATTAATAATACCTTTGAGATTTTTTGTGAATGTCATCAAATATTGATATAAGGACAGAATGACTAACTACAAACATTGAATTATATATCTCCATACTTTAGGATCAGAAAGGACAACATTACTAAGGCTTTTTGAGAGGAAGGGGGTTGCAGTGGTTTATCAACAAATATTTCAGCTGTGGACACTAACATTTTTATGAGTAATTTCAAACTTTTTTTTATCAATACAGGGAAAACTAGTTGAAATTTGTTGACATATTTTACAAGCATTCAGGCTGTACATAATTTTGAAAATTAAATTTATAATTTACAAATATGTAGCTGAGGGTTCATTACTACTTCTTGTTGGGTTTTTTTGTTGTTGGTCAAACTGAAAATCTTGGGAGAAGAATTGGTTGCATCAAACAAAACAGAATTTTTAGAGGTGTTTTTGGTTTTGAATATAAACTATGTTTAAACAGAAAGAAAGTGTTTCATTTTTTTTCAGGTTATTTAATTATTTGAACTTTTCAATCTAATGTAGATCAGTTTTAAAAAGAGATTTTAAAACAAAAACATTTAAGTTTAATTTTTAAATGTTGGGATGAAATATCTATTTTACAAACGTTGGAACATTTCTTCTATTTTATCCCATGTCTCTTGGCCTTTAGTATTTGCTAAATTTGATCTAAATTCATGAATGGTTTTGGTCCTTCCAAAACTCCATTTTTAGGTAAATCTAGATACTATTTCCTGTCCCTACACCCACTAATCCCTATCTTTATATGCAGCTCAATTTACAAATATTTGCCTTATTTATTTGTATGTCTGAAATGACAAAAGTTACCACTGCATTTTATGCACTTCTGATCATTAAAACTGTGGTCAGTATAATCCAAATAATCAGCAAGCATAAGAAAAAATGAACCAAAATTAAAGTTTATTTCCCACTTTCCCTATATATAACTTCTCTTACAAATCAGACATTTGTAGTTTTCCCTGAAGATCATTAAGTTTATTTGAACCAGGTGAGGGGAGTGCACTGCATTAAATAGTCATATAATGCATGATATGATCTATTCACTAAACTGTTCCCAGTGGTCATTTTAGTGTAGAATATAGTAAAGATCTAGGAGTGATCACCAGTTTACTCCATTCCTGC
>NW_005842078.1:1680730-1711659 GCF_000455745.1 Alligator sinensis
AAGAGAAGAAAATTCTGCAAGGATCATTTCACAAATGTCATTTAACAAATATCTCTTGAGGCAGTTTCAGGCACTGTAGAACGAGTCATGGGATCATCCCTAATTCCAAGCATCTCAAGGCCAAACTGAATCTATTCTTCCACATGGGCACTGTGCCCCTGCCACTAATTCTTTGTGTCCCTCCACTATAATTCTTTGCTTTCTGTTAGTGAAGTCCCTTGGTTTGGCTCATAACTATGTGAAATAGCTTATTTATTTGCATATGTGTTTCTTTATTTAAATTAGAATCAGAGACCTGAAATCAGAAAGCAAACGTTTTCAATTTCTAATTTTTTTTTAATTTTTTGTTTTATAAAATCACAGTTTTTATATAATCTGCAGCAGCCTCCTGTGGTTAAAAGGGGGGAATCAAATAGAGCCACTGAAATAAAGTACTTTATACTGAGAAAAACATGGATTGTTATTAGGACACTTTATCATTGCTGGGTCTACTTAATAAAGTAAGTGTCACTGTATGCTAAAAATATTAGTGGACAGAGATCATGAATCTAGACATTTTATCATTATATATAAAATGTATTACTTCTCAGAATTCAAGGTCAACCATTATTACAGGAATAACAAACCACATTCTACTGTATGCAAAGGAGTATAAATTTATTCAGTCAGAGTCAAAAGAAAAATATACATAAGAGATAATATCCCTTATATGTTACCTATGAAGAACACATTCTATTTATAAGTTTAAAAGAATTTATAACATTTTGTAGTTTCTGTAATCATAATATCAGGGAGATCAGAGAGGAAGGGTCATTCAATAGTTTCCCAGAAACTTAGAAAATCCAGGTGGATTTCTTGGCTCAGTGGAAGGCTTTCTTCACAAATCAATTATGCTCAGATCCTAGCAGGTAATAAAGCTCTGAACTCCCATTGACTTCAAATGCTTAAGTACTTTTGTGGAGGTGAGCCTTAACCTCTTTAGACTTTGTTTCTCCATCTGTAAAGTGGAGGGATACTTTTTTACCTCTATGGCAGGCACTGAAAGTAATGAGGTGTGGCCTACTGCAGAATCCCGGTCCTTTGGCCCACTGGGCATAGTCACCAGTGGCAAACTTGGCCCATACCCACTATGCTGCTGTCATGACTGCCAGACTCCTCACTACTCCTCCTGCTGCCAGGTCCCCTCTTCTTGGACCATAACCTTGTTATAATGGAGAGGCTTGTGTGTTTCAATGACCCTCAGAGCTATGTTGTCTGGAGTTTTGTATTCCTGGTAGGGTCTCTGGTGAACAGATCTGAGGTGAGGTCCCAGACTAAGCATGGTCCAAACTCCTGAAGACCCCAATGGTAGAACAGGCATACTTGATGACTTACTGATTCTCTGTGGCTGCAAAGATAGATGAGGGTTACAGTGAGACGGAGGTCTCCAGATGTCTTGGAAATCCTTTCCACTGAGTTCAGGTCTCCCTCCTATCAAGCTCATGTGGTTGCCACTTGTGCACTGGGTTCCCCATATTAAAGGATGTCATGTGAAGGCATCTGCCAGGAATGTTAACATCACCCACAAACCAAGTCCAGTGGTGATGCATGAGTAGTGGTGGGGACAGGAACAGTGATTTCTGGTAGTCCCTAGTCATAAATCTGCACATAGGTGGTGGTCATATGATGGTTGTTTTGCATTTACCATCTTGTTTTGTTTTGTTTTTTTGGTTTTCTCCTTTGGGTTCATTTCAAGGGGCTGATTTATTCAGGAAGCTACAAAACTGAAGGTAATGGTTCCTTCATATACATAAATATTGATGAAAGATGAGTGAACTTTTTGTGTTAGATATTCCACAACCTTGGAATTTGCTTTTCTTATGCTGATGTAGCTTAATACACTAGCATTTAGGATATAACATATTGTATATTTGTAAGACGGTATAGACTGGGTGAAGAAGATGGTCCCTGAGACATGGGCCATAATTTTTCTTTTAATTGTTATTTTACATGATATATATGATCCCTGAGTCATGTAACAGGAAACATTTCATGATTTTAAAATAATAATACATAGATGCTAAACTTGCCTAATCATTCCTTTTGGATCAGAATAAATGGAATTTGTATTTAAATAATCATTACAGGCATTTATACACATACATTGTTGTACTGCAATGTGCCAGAGATCTGGCATGTTGGAGTAAAGTCAATCAAGTCTGGTCCACGAACAAACTGATGTGCACTGCACTGCATTGCATGCAGTTGTATAAGCAGCAAAATGCACATCAGTGTGCAGAAAATGGTCGCAGTGCACTTTTGAACTAAAAGACCTTGGATGTGTTTTAGTTCAAAAGTACACAACTGTCATTTTCTCAGTGCTGACGCACATTTCACCATTTATACAAATGTTTGTGCCACAGTTCTGGGCATTTTTAAAAGTGCCCAGCTCTGCGGTGCAAGCATGTGTACACTGCCCTAAGATATTATATTTTTGATCTTGTTACTGCCAGTGTACAGTGTGTGTGTCTGATAAAGACAGTAATATACTATGTTTATGCGTATAGCAATATCTTTGAACAAAAGTAGATAGCTTCAAACCTGACATATTCTTAAGACCGACAAGTGTTGTTGCCCTGTGGGATCAGGCCAACTCTCAGGATCTCAATATTGCACTGTTAGACAGGTGGGTGTGGCACAATTGCACATATACAAACACACAAATCAATTAGGTACATACACACACACACAAACACACATACTACCAGCTCAGGCACATACACATCCAAAAAAGCCTAGGCACATGCATACCTATCACCAATTCAAGCACATACATACTACACACTAAAAATTAGACAAAAATCAATTGTCAATACCCACACACTCAGTACACATACACAGATCACTAATTCATGTATCATGCACAAAAAGATAGCTATATAGATATATAGATATACACACACACTCACCAGTTCACACACACAGACAGGTAAGTTCCTAACTTGGATGGTACAGCGTGTATGTGTGCTTTGGATACCTGGGATATTTGGGGGAAGGTTAAGGTGAGAGAGAGAGAGAGTTGGAGTGTAGGGTGTAAAAGTTGCCAGAACCGGGATTAGAACTGGTGGATAAGAGAGAAGGTGGCTGATGAACTGAGGCTTGGGGTTACTTAAGGTAGATTGGGGCTGGAAACTGAGGCTGGCAGCTTAAAGATTGGGGAGGCAGATAAGTGGTGGCAAGGAGGAAAAAGTCAGGAAACAGACAAAACCCAACTTGGGGTTTCAAAATAACAGGTTTATTAAACAAACAACACACTACACAGCCCCATGAAGTTATTGGTTCACACATACACACAAGCACTCACAATGGCAGCAGGAGAAAAAAACTCAGTGGAAGGGTTGGAGTCCAGATGGGGAAGAGAAGCAGAGTCCAAGTCTTTGATTGAAAAGGGTGGTGGGGCAATAGCTACCTATCCAGGTGGGAAAGGGGTCGTTGTCCAGAAGGTGTTGTCCAGAGTGGGGGTTGCCAACAGGGCCTCTGGGTGGATAGGTGGTGTAGCATGGTGCTTGTCCAGATGGAGAGGGCATCCCAAGGAGTCAGTCTTCACTGCCCCTTTTTATGGAGCAGACTGCCCCTGATCTCCTATGGGGAGGGCCTGGCCAAGCAAGGTCAGTCCTGTTCCAGAAGGTTCCAGGTGTTCTTACTGAGCATGTGCAGCCTTGGCACAATAGTGGGTTGCCTCATCTTTTGTTTCTTGAATGCTGAGGGTGGTTCCAATGGCTGGGTCATTGGTCCAGGTATTGGTGTTGATGGTTTGGTCATTCAGAGGGAGCTATTTTAGACCTACTGCCATTGTCTCTCAAGCACCCTCATTCATCCCCATTCATTCAGGAACCAAGTTACATAAGAGGGGTAGGTGTAAGTCATGGGTTACACATCCGGGCATGGGGATAAGATGGAGGCTTGACATTACAAGATGGAAACTTGACATGACTTATGCTAACTTACATATATAGGCCTAAAACAGTAATCACACAATATAAAAGCAATTTAAAAAAATCAATACAAACATAATTATCACTTATTAAACAGTGGATATCTATATCAACATAGCAGGGCACTTATTTGCAGAGGGGAGAGAAATAAAACTTACTACCTAAAGTAAAGTGTTAACGCTTATCCTACATCTTAGCTTATTATACTTATCTATAGGGAATAGAGAGGGAGAGACAAAGTCAGAAATGGTTGGGGAAGGGGAGGGAATGCATTTAAAAATAAATAAAAAAAGAAAAAACTGTGGGTTTTGCTACAGTATCAAATCCTAATGTGCATTAAAAGTAGAGGATGACATATTCTGTTCACTTGCACATCACAAATTCTGATGTACACTTCACTTATTTTTAAAAAAATCAGATTAATTTTGTGGCTTAGAATTGTTTAAATTGGATGAATGTACTTAATTTATTACAGGGGTGCATTTTGAGTAGCTAAGAACCATCTGTTTGGGATAAATTAAAATTGCAGAAAATGGTGTGATTTAAAAGGGCTTAGCTTTAAGACTTCATTGACTTCAGTATAATATAGCTTAAATATATATATTGTGACTAGAGAAAAATTTGAATCCAAACTCCAGACTCAAAATCTCTCCCTAGCTTTGGATGTTTTGAAATTTAGCCCTAGTTCTAGATTTGAGCCTTGCTGTGTATCCCTAGCAGTAAATATTTTTGCAGTCTTTCTTATCTGGTATATATAATAATATTATAATATATATATAATAACAAAAAAACTTAGAAAAATATTTGGAAAATTCAAATCTTAAGGAAAAAAAAAATCCCTTTACAACTCAGTTATATCCCTACCTCAGTACAACTGCCTGACTTAATTTTTTGGGGTGGTACTTTTTTTTTTTTCTTACTTCTCAGGTGGCCTGACTGGAGCACTTCCATGTTTTAAATCTGACTCTTGCCCACCACATCTTGATCTAATTTGGTGTTATCAGTCAGGAGGTGTTACTAACGCAGAATGACTCTGGCAATCTAGATAAACAATTTTCTTTTCGATTGATATCTCACTTTCCGCTTTTCCGGACAAACCCCCAGTCTCTTTACCACTGAAAAGAATCCAAATGTTTCTTTACGTGGTCAATCAACTCACTTTATTGTAAAACAAAATAATCTTTTAAATTGTTTTTATTTTTTCAATTTTCCAGGACACCTTGTTGTGTTTATTTAATGTCAAACAACATGCATGAAAATAGGTAGTCAACTATTTTAACTGTGTATATTTTTCTGTTATTAAACTACAAAGAAACTTCCTTCAGTCTCTTGCTTCTTTTCACCCCTTTTTCCTTTAGCCTTCCAGAGAGCCATCTGTCCAAATCAATGCTATCCACATTTCTCTTGATGCTATCCACATCCCTCCTGAAGTGCAGTGCCCGGAACTGGATGCAATACTCCAACTGCGGCCTGACCAATGTCACATAGGGAGGATCACCTCCCTGGATGAATTTGAGTGAATTTGAACAAGGTGCTTTTCACCCCCTTGTCCAAGTCACTGATGAAGATATTGAACAGTGCTGGCCTGAGGACGGAGCCCTGGGGGACCCCACTGCCCACATCCCTCCAAGTTGAAAATGACCCATCCATGACCACTTTCTGGGTGCAGCTCTCCAACCAAATTGTGACCCATCTGACTGTTTAGGCATCGACCCCATAGTTGCCTAATTTTTTTTAATGAGGTTGAGGTGACAGACAGTGTCAAAGGCCTTCCTAAAGTTCAGAAACATTACGTCCACCGCGACACCTGCATCCAAGGTTTTTGTGACCTAGTCGTAGAAGGCAACCAGGTTGGTCTGACAGGACCTGGCTCTAATGAACCCATGTTGATTGCCCCTAAACATAATCTGCCCTGCTGGTCCCTCACAGATGTGTTCCTGGATAATTTTCTCCAAGAGCTTCCCCAGGACCAAGGTAAGACTAACGGGCCTATAGTTTCCTGGGTCCTCTTTCCTCCCTTTTTTGAAAATGGGCACCACATTGGCCCTTTTCCAGACCTCTGGCACCTTGCCAGAGGACCACAAGTGCTCATAAAGCTGTGCCAGGGGCCCTGTAGTGACCTCTGCCAATTCCCTCAGCACTCTGGGGTGGAGATTGTGAGGATGATTTGAACACATCAAGTCCCTCCAGAAGTTCCCTGACTAGGTCCTCACTGACCATGGGCCTGGCTGTGCCTCCCATGGGACCATCGGGGATCCCAGTGGCGGGGGGTGTCCCTGTCCCTGCTCAGAAAAATGGAAGCAAAGAATTTGTTAAAGAGATTAGCTTTGTCTCTGGTGCTACCACCAGATTACCAAGCATGTCCTGCAGAGGCCCCACATTACTTAGTACTGTCTTTTTACCCCCTATGTATTTAAAAAAGGATCTGCCATTAACAGAGGCATGTTTGGATTGAATTATCATTAACCTGCCTAACAGCCCTCCTGCAATCTTGAGCAATGGAGGTATAATCCTCCTTGGTGATGGCCCCTCTCTTCCATTGGGTGTATGCCTCCTTTTTGGTTTGCAGATGTTCCTGGATGCTTTTGGAGGGCCACTCACATGATCAGGGTGCAGTAGGATAGGCCCTATAAGGAGAGGCTACAGGACCTGAACCTGTTCAGCCTCCACAAAAGAAAGGTGAGAGGGGATCTGGTGGCCGCCTATAAACTTGCCAAGGGGGACCAGCAGGCAATGGAAGAGTCTGTGTTCCCCCAAGCACTACCGGAATAACAACGAATAACAGCCATACATTGGCTGAGAGTAGATTCAGGCTAGACATCACTTCAGGCTAGACACTACTTCACAGTCAGGGTGGCTAGGATCTGGAACCAAATTCCAAGGGAAGTAGTGCTCGCCCCTAACCTGGGGGTCTTCAAAAGGAGGCTAGACAACACTTAGCTAGGGTTGTTTGACCCCAGCATCCTTTCCTGCCCATGGCAGGGGGTTGGACTTGATGATTTGCTTGGGTCCCTTCCAACCCTACCAACTATGAAACTATGAAACTAAGATCCCAAATGAAGCCGGAGAAACAAAACAGAAAAAACTGAACTCGACCTTCATTTACTCAGTTGGGAATCCGCCATTATTTTCTTTTTTTGTTTGTTTGTTTGTTTTTCTCACAGCTTCTGCCACATCTCTCACCTCATCTACGTGAGTTGACTGTCCTCACTTTTTCAAGAACTCCTGGTTTTCCCTCCCAATTGAGTCCCTCTCTTCTAGCTAGAGCTGACTCCGAGGACCCCTCCATCCAAGTGTCCACACCACAGCTCCTGTTATCCCTGATTGCTGTTTTCACTTCCTTTTTTAGCACCCCACGCCCCCACCATACCACTGCCTCCTAACTTTAAGAAAAGCTGCTGTGGAAGCCCTTCTCTCCTGGTGTGGTCTTAGTTCCCATTCCCCCAATCTCTTTTGCTTCCTCATACCAACAGAATGTTTGGCATCAGTAAGAATGGAATTGAAAACAGATAACATCATCATACCCTTACAGAAATCTATGGTTTGCCCATATCTTGAATAATGTGTGCAGTTCTGATACTCATATCTTAACCAAGCTGTAGTAGAATTAGAAAAGATGCAAGGAAGAGCAACCAAAATGATCTGGAGCATGGAATAGTTGTCATACCAGGAGGGATTAAAGGCTAGGATTCTTTAGTTTGGAAAGGTAGTAGCTGAGACAGGATATGACAGAGGTCTTTAACATCATGAATGTTATGGACCAAATGAACAAGGAATTGCTGTTAACTAAGTCCCAGAATACTATCCCTAGGGGGCACCAGTAAAAAGAATAGGTGACAGACTGAAACCTAACACAAGAAAGTACTATTTTTTTTTATACAATGGGCACATCTACACATTCATTAATGCACAATCCCTATTGTACATTAAATTTAGTACTTATAAAAAGAAGTACTAAATAACTGCACAGCAGGCTGCCCTACTGGGCATTAGTGTGATCTCATACTTTTTTGTGATGTTTAATGTTCAGTAGACTATTACTACTACTGCTCATTAGCCTAATAGCATGGTTTTTGCTATGACACTGGAATTCACAGTCAATCAGTCTACTGCACATTAAACATCTCATGAAGATGCACTCAACATGTAGTTAACCTATGAAATTCATTGCCACACACAATGATGGAGTCAGATAGCATAGCCATATTCAAAAATAACTTTTTGTTCATGGATGATAGATCTATTAATGACTGTTGTATATAATGGTTGGAGATGTTTCCTCTGGTATCTCTAAACCAGTAATCATGGATGATAGCAAGGGTACTGAGTAGAGGATAGATCACATCTAGAGATATCCGGTTCAATGCTCTTCCTTTATAATGTCCACTTCTGCCACTGTCAGAGATAGGATATTAGGCCAGATGGACCATTGATCGGGCCTATAATGGAACTTCTAGGGAAAAATTGAAGAAATCACATTATCTTAATGTAACATAATAGCAAAGTATATCATTAATAAAGGGTATTAGAAGTGTGAGACTCCCATAAGGTGAAGTGCAGAAGTACTCAATATAGAATTTACTTGTGAATATTTTTTTTCATTATTACAGAAAATATTTTCTGAGTTGGATGTACTTTAAAAATCCCATTTGTTTTTAAAGCAAAGTGTGTTTCATAGGTAAGCTGTAAAATGTAAAACTGATTTCCCAAGTAAAACAAAAACAAAAAATACCAGGTCAGAACTTTATTAATTTAAATAGAATTTGAATCCTTGACTGTAGACTAAATGTTTGTTTCTTTATGGATTATCATTCAGTTTATATAGCATAAAATTGAAATTAAATTACATGAAATAGTCATCTATATATTCACAATGCAGGAAGGCCTATAATTCAAACTAGCACAATCAGATGACAATATTTTTTATTGGGGCAGACAAAGAACCCACTTAACACTGACATTCTTGAAAGAGCACATTCTTAGAGTAAATACTCAGATTTCCCCAAGGTTATCTTTATTTTCAGGCATCAGAAAATAATGCAGACTGAAAAATATGCCTTTGATTTCTATTGCAAAATTAAATATGATACATTTTGAAAGAGAAGAATTTACTACATTATAGAGATATGACAAATGCTTGTATAGACTTTTAACCACTATGAGTGGACATGGCAATAACCAATTATATGTATTGCAGCCTAATAAAGTAAGAAAACACTGAACACTGGGACAATTTCTTGTAAGTCACTCATGAAAAAAAACAAACAAACTTTAATTATAAGTAAGATAGACATTATATATCTTATATCCAGTATGTAAGCTCACTAATAACTATCTCATCATCTATAAGTTTATAAGTCAAAAGCACATAGGAAACCATTATATTCATACTTCCAAAACTTGGAATTATATTCAACATATCTTGTCATTTTCTGTAATGTATATATAAATCTCCAACCTTGTACTGTCCTAATGTTCCTTGTACATGAATCCTGGAGTCTTTAATTTGTTTGCTTGCCATGCTCAAATCCATATTAATGATCTCCAAAGTTCATTAGGGGATGTATTCTTGATACCATTTTCCTTCACCCTATACTATAGACAACTGGGCAGGAGGAGCAGGAACGTATTAGAGCCTCTTTCCAGCAAATGGTTCTGGGCAGTTGCTGAGGCAAGTAATTTGTACCTCACCCCCCAAAAGCATGAAGGATCTTATGCTGTGAGCCAGGGGGAAATTGAGGGCATTTTTAAGTGGTAATTTTGGACAGCTCCTGGAGCTCTGAACATGTGGATTGTCCACGCATTAACATCTAAAACTAGTTTTAAGCACTCATTAGGTGGCTCAAAGTTTTGCCACCTCAGGGCAGAATTATCTCTGATCTGTGTCACCCAGCCCATGTTACACCATGTTGACCTGTTAGTCCTATCACCACTGTCATGGATCTCTGGAGCAGACTTAGCCTGGAGAAGAGCAGGAGCCCAGCAGTGGCAGTGGGAGTGGGGGCTGGACAGGTAGGCTAACCCTTCCCTGCCTGCTCCCCTGAGACAGACAACATAAGTAGCCAGAAGTAAGTGGGTGGGGAGGGCAGGGGTGCCCTGGGAGCAGGGGGAGATCCCTGGTGGGGTGGGGGGAGGGGACTGTGGCAGCCCAGAATAGGAAGGGTGGAGGGGATTCCTACCTTTTGGTCCTACAAACCTCTGCTGACCTGAACATGTGACTGCTCCAAACTCAAGCTAGCACTAGCAACCATCACCATTTGTGTGCCTCCCAGTGTAAGGTGAAACAAGGCCTCAGACTCTGAATATCAGCTTCCCTGTACATGTCTTTGTGAGGTCAGTTCAGTGCCACCTTCCTTTGGAGGCTAAGCCTAAAGTTCAAAACTATTTTAATAGTTTTCTTAGAGGTGAGCGGTTTTAATTTTTTTTTTCTATCAAAAATATCTATTCATTGAAACCAAAACTTTTCATGGAAGTGTACTGGCTTGAAAAGAGGGGATGGGAAGGGTGGAGACTTTTGGTCAGGATGGCTTTTCAGATCCAGAATGGGATTGCCAGTAAAAATGAGAGAGACAAAGAGAAAGAAACCTCTCTTCCAGAATAGCCAGTAATCCAGTTGTTTTCCAGACAGCCGTACTCTTTATTTCCCTCAAATAATATTACCTAATCTTGAAAGAAAAGGTCAAACACATCTCTGGTGTAGTTACACTGACATCAGAGATCTAGTATTTAACCTGACTGTGGTGATTTGCATTAGGTCTAAAGAGAGGTTTATATTACTGCTTCTTTCCCTGAACTTTTTGGTCTACCTTTTAATGGGGACGGGGATAATAGCACTCCTATTTTCTGCTGAGAAAACACACATTATGTGATTGACTTAAATATGCCTATCTGGAAGAAGTTATATTCTTTAAGATGCTTTCTAGGGCTCATTGGTTTGTGGATGAACTAATAGCCTAGCTATTCTGTCTCAACAGTATAAAACTGTACTAGCCAGCATGCCAGTTCTACAACTAAATCTCTCTGGCTGAATGAATAATCGCTAATAGTGGTCAGAGAATCTAGCAAATCACTCCGAGTTCAAAATGAGTCACATTTTATGTCTTACCAGTTTAGATAGAGATGCATCCTTGACTATGATGCCATCTGCTCTGGGCTGATAGGTCTCAGAAAACAGTGTCAAAACATACAGCATAATTGCTATAGCAAATGTATGTAGGCTGCTTCTTTGGCTAAATAGTCAATGATTAAAGAATTACTTTACACAAGAAAATATCTAAGTTTCAATTCTGGTCTGACCTGCAGAATGAACCTCATATAAATGTCACATTACTAGTTTTATTGTTTTCCTTTCACCAGAATGCAGTAAATCAACAATGTGCTCCTAAACGCTTGCCTTTCAGAATGGATCCATAGTAGCACACGTGCAATTCACATAGAATTGAAGGGTATTCCTTTGTTCAGGTTGCAAGAGAATCACTTTGTTCAAGTTGCCTAGAACAGTTTGGAAGTCTGGAGGATAGAGTTGGAGCTATATTGTAGCAGATTAAGAAAAATATCATGCGCCATGTGCCTTTTGTAAAACAGTTGTATCATTAGGAGTTGTCCTGTTCAAGCAGGAAAGAATACACTGCAGGGAATGTGGTTTATTTAAGCTTCAACTTTATTAAAATGACTCTTCTCAGAACTACTAAGCTGTAACCCATACTTAGCACCTCATGATTCTTCCCCTAGCTGCTACCATCTGAGGGTAGGCTGTCATTAGCAAAAGGTGATCCCCAGCCTCTTGAGGAACTCTGTTGTCCTCATAGAAAAGTTTTCTCCTTTTCTGTACAGTTTACCCAGGACCTGAACCTTCTATGGATTGCATACCAGCACTGGACACCTGCCAAGTTGTGATAACTTGAACCTTACCACCTTGCCTAGCCAACTGCATCCCTGGAACCCCTTCCAGCCAATCATTTTGCTGGCAAAGGAAAAATATTTTCAGTCTCATAAAAGGCAAATAGCACAGTGCCCACAGTAGAGAAAAACAAAACAACAACAACAACAACACCCCCTGACACACACATACAAAAGCCCACCAGAAAACCTGGTCCACTATGTAACTTAGGGTAGAAAGTGCCTGCTGAGTGCACTCTAGTTTAAGGGTCAAGAGTCCTATAATACCCACTCTCAGGAGAATAGTGATGAGTGGCTTACCTGAGCCCTACAAGGATAAGTACATGCTTTCCTTCTATAACCCTGGGTAGAGAAGGTGAATAAGACCCTTAAAGGAGCCACTACTCTTTTATCCCTTTACTCCCAGGACCCCCTATTTATACAAATTTTAGGTTCTGTAGTCACACTACAAAGTATTGGGAAATGTAAAAAAATAATGCACAAACCATGGACCTTTCAGATATTGAAACATCATTACTTCATGTGAATTTTTACTGGATAGATTAAGTATGTAGTGCAGATGCCATTGTTGTGCAAGGATGTGGTTGCAAGGAACCAAGATCATACCTCAGTTTTGAAGGTGGGCTTTTGGATTACAGAGGGCAGAACTGCTTCTGACAAGTTTCAGTTTACAGATGGCTCTTGTTGAGCTGTTATGCCACTAAGTACAAGTTTTCTATGCTTTCATAAGAACAGAACAAAACAGTCTAATCCTACAAATGCTACTAAGACAATATGCTAACTATAATGGGTAGTAACTTGTTTGGTGGATTAGACCCATGCCTTAGTGTTTGATTGTAAGAAATGGAAAACAGATGCAGTTGCAGAAACTACAGGCAGGGACACTGAAGGCAAGAGACATTTCTCCTTTGCTCTTCAACTCTTCAGCGGGGCAGCACTTTGGCTATGACTTTCTCCATTTTAAGATGCACTGAATATTATTGCACATTGATAATATAGCTAGCTGGAGGCTGTCCACTTTCTAAATGGCTGGGGATCACATGCTCCAGGGGCCACACTATTGCAAGCCATGTGCCCACAGACATCACCACCTCCCTGCACTGTGCACAGCTCTTGCATGTATGGGTAACTTGCATGCGGTGTGCTGGCAACCTCACCTCAGTTCCCCTGCTGCAGTGCACCACAGGCTGCAGCCACCCTTCCTTCTGGGGCAGTTGCAGAAGAAGAAACCAGAGAAGAGTGGGGGAGAAGCTGTTTGCAGCAGCAGCTGTAGCAATGGGGAGATTGGCAGCCTGGTGGGAGACTGAAGGCTATACAAACACCTACACATGATTCACAAAAACACCTACACATGATTCACAAAATAAACCCAGAGTTTGGAAATAGGAATCCATAGAGTTCAAAAGAAAATCCTGACCTATTGTGATCTTTTTTAGTTCTTTCAACAGAAGAACTGCTCTATTATTTTTCTGTAGTCAAAACACTAAGAACTAGCATTTCCTGAGAGGTGCCTGGATATGAAACCTTTGAGAACCACTGGTGTAGTGATTGCACATTCCAGTTAAGTACTCTGTAGAGCAAATACTCTGAAAACAGGGTATATAAGCACCCAGTTGGTAGCTGGTTACTAACCAATCAGAAGAGCAGTTTTTAAATTCAAAATACCAGAAAATCAAGTCCCCAAGCTTTATAAATGAGGCCCAACTGAAAGTTACTTTCAGTTTGGGCCTGCTTCCAGAGGGGGGACACAGGTCAATGCCCATTGTGCCCCCAGGAGCCGAAGACCCAGACCTGGACTCCAATGACTCCCCCATGTAGAGCCAGGAGGTAAGTGAAATGGGGCTAGGAGAGGGTGGGCAAGCACAGGGACATTCAAAGGTGCTCTGTGATCATGTGTGTGTGCATTCATGTGAGTATGTGAGTGTCTGGGGCCACACCAGGTGCAACATGCTGGCTGAGTGGAGCCTGGGAAGGCAAGGGCCCCTGGCCCCGGGTCCCTACTTAGCTGAGGCTCCGAAGGATCCCTGTGACCAGAGCCATGTGAACAGAGCATGCAATCAAGTGTGGCTGTACTTGGGCATCAGTTTGCATGGGAGTTTGCATGGAGGGGTGCACAGAAGGCACCCAGAAGTTGGTCCAAGTGAGGAGCATGAGGCCAGGAACCCAAATAGGAGCTTCTGGGGCCAAGTAGGAGCATGAACTTACTCCTAGCCATGGTGGCAACTCATCATGTCTGCAGGCTTCCCAGCACTGCTGAGATCTCCACCCAGACAAAGCCCATGGCTCGGGCCCTGACCCAGATGGAGCCACTGGCCCTGGGCTGTGGGGGCTGCCTGGCACAGCTGCTGGCAGCTGGACATGGGGGCACCCCCCACTTGTGGGGTGCACTCCCTAGTGGAGTCTCTGGACGGCCGGATGCAGGAGCTCCAGAGGAGTAGGAGGAGGTATGCCAGCTACGCAACATCAGAGCCCATGAAGACTTCATCAGTGGGTACTGCCTGGCCCTTGTCTAGAAGAAGGAAGAAGAGGAGGAGGTAGAGATGGTGTCCAACAAAAAGGCTAAACAAAAAGACCTACCTGAAGTTACCTGGAAGACAGTCACCTCATGTTCCAGGAAACACAGGGCTATGGCTGCTCCTCCCCTGGCACTGCACAACAGGTATGGTCCCCGCCCCACACATGAGGCTCTGATGGTGGCATCAGAGGAAGAGGATGCACAAAGAAAGTCCATTCCCATGTGGAGGAAAGATAGCAGAAGGGCTGGGAAGCCCTCTTGGATAAACAGGGAAATCATGGTCCTCTTAAAAAAGAAGAAATAGGAGTAAAAAAAATGGAGGCTTGGGGCAGTCCCCAAGGAGGACTATACAACAACGGCCTGCACTTGTAGGGAATAGATAAGACAGGCTAAAGCTGTGACTGGACTTAGATTAGCAGTGGTAATCAAGGACAACAAGAAGTCCTTCTTTAGGTACATAGGGAACAGAAGGAAAACAAATAGGAATGTGGGGTCATTGCTCAACAACTCAGGAGAGCTGGTTACCGGCACTCGGAGAAAAATGAACTCCTGAATGTCTACTTGGTTTTGGTATTTCACCCAGCCAAGGAGAAAATCATGCCAGATAGGGTACAGAATGGGCATGGTAGGAATGACCACCTTCCTCCTATTGCCATAGAACTGGAGCATGATCACTTAAAAAAATTAGATATATATATATGTCAGCGGGACTGGATGAACTTCATCTGAGAGCACTGAAGGAGCTGGACAAAGTCATCATGGAACCCCTGGTGAAACTCTTCCAAATCTCACGGTGCTCCAGTGAGGTCCCTGAGGACTGGAAGAGGGACAATGTTGTGCCCATCTTCAAGAAGGGGAGGAGAGAGGACCCGGGTAACTATAGGCCAATTAGCCTAACTTCTATCCCAGGGAAAATCCTGGAAAAAAATTATCAAGCTGTCTATGTGCGATACACTTGCAGAAAGGAGGATTCTAAATGACAGCCAGCATGTCTTCATCACAGACAGGTCTTGGCTTACCAATCTCATCTCCTTCTATGACCAGGTAACTTGTCACCTGGATAAGAGCGAGGAGGTTGACACTGTATACCTTGACTTCCAAAAGGCCTGTGATCTGGTATCTCACGAGGTTCTCATGAACAAATTGGAGGATTGCAGGCTTAACTGCATGGCAGTTAGGTGGGTAGAATGCCCTTTCATTCATGGAGCTGGTCAGTTTGGCTCCAGCAAGTCAGTAGGTGTGTTGAGGATTATTTGTCTCCAGGTGAAGCACTTTAAGTTTCTCAATGTTGAACTTCATCTGTTTTCAATCCGCCTAATTTACAAGCTTGTCTAGGTCTGCCTGTATCTGTAGCCTATCTGCTATGTTGTCCTTATTCCCAATGGTACAAATACAAGGGGTATTTATTTATTTATTTATTTTTTGCATATTATTATTTCATTAGCAACAGCAGTCATATTTACTTATTTACTCTTAGACACTGTGGCCAATGTCTTGCAATATATGTGTAATTCTTTGGGGTATATATGTATTATCCAGTAAGTCTACCCAATCAGTTAGTTCTTGCACTGTATCATTAATGAACTCCTCTTTCAGTCTCTTCCTTAGAAAGAGGGGACTTTTCATACACATGAATTCTTAGATGGTTGGGGTTATTTCAGCTAGAATCTGAACTTCAGTGAGAGGTTGCCTATTCCATAGGAGATATCCGTTGCTTTTGAGCTGCACCCAATTAATGTGTCTTTTTGATCAGACCAGGAGATTGACATGTTTGAACCCAGCAGTTATTTTTTATATATAGCATTGGTTACTTATTCACACGTATAGTTTTCAAACACCTTGGGTATGTCTACACAAGATGCTTTACTGCACAGTAGACTAATCTACTGCACAATAAAGTGTCAATATCTACACTTGTGCACCATTTATGTGCAGCAAATTAATCTATTGTGCAGTTAGCTATTACCTGTAACTACAAGTAGTAAATTAACTGTGCAGTAGATACAGTGCATTAGTGCATGTGCAGATGCTGGTCAGGAGCAAATTTGCTCCCAGCAGTCCCCAACAAAAGGGGGCCACAGAGCATAGATAATACTTAGCTCCCCCAGTCCTGGAACTAGTCAGATCCTGGCTCAACCAGAAGCTGAGAGCCAAGTAGAACTGAGACAGGGTACCCCTCTGCCCTCTCTTTCCCCATGCTGCTCAGCTCCTGGCTCCCGGGACCTGAGCAGTGCCAGGACTCGAGCAGCTCCCAGACAACTCCAGGAACTTGGAGAAATCCACACACAGCCTGGAGCTGGCTGGGAGCTGCCCCAGAGGGGGGACGGTTCCTGGCTGGCTCCCAGCTATGCAGGGAAGCTCTGCTGGGCATGGGACTGCATCAGCACCATGTGCATAGGGATTGGTCCTGTGCTCCCTGCCAGCTTCTGAACTAGCACTCCAGGAGAGCCTGGAGCTTCCCCTGGCTTCTGTAGAGGGGTTTGCTCCCAACAGGGGGCACATGTAGACATGCTCCCGGGGAAGGCTTATTGACTGTGTCTACACAAGACAATTTAGTATAAATAAGTACTAAATGAGTGTGCAGTAACTGGAGTTACTGCACAGAAGTATCACTGAATAGCTTTTTTTCTGATGCTGACTGAGCAGTAGCTCAAGAATACTGTGCAATAATGTCACTTCACACTTCCTATTACTGTGCATTAGTCATGGGCTATGGCACAGTCAGCATCTCATGTAGATACAGCCACTGTGCAGTATTTTACTGAACAGTAAGCCTTTATAGCATCAATAGCACGTGTAGACATGCCTCTTTATTAGGAATGCTTTCAGCATTTTAAGTGCGGTGGCTGGTAAACCATTATAAAACATCCAGATATATGCTTCATGAGACTGGAAGGGATTCAAGATGGTGCTTCTGATTTTGCCTCATCACTTCTAAATATTTATATGCTTTCTAATATTTTTATAGCAGTTCTTTATGATCTGTGTTTTTAAGATGTATATGTTCATTCTTTATTCACTTAAGATAGTAATTTTCTTGTTAATTTAGTTTCTAAATTAAGACACTGTTATTAACTTGATTTTTAATCTAATTCAGATGCTGAAAATACAGTAGTAATAGGTTCATTTTCTGTGTAAAAAAAATGAATGCTTATTGCAAATAAATTCCCCAAGCAGGGGAACGATTACCTCTGTACTGCAGCTGTGCCAACATATAGTATAGTATTTTCAGGTTAAGATGAAATGTGATAATCCCTTCAAGAGATTCTGTAATCTGTTTGTGAGGTGAGGTGAATTCTTTAGAATTCAATGATGTTTTAAACCATTTTGGAGCATTCTGCTTGTAACTGCATTAAATACTTGCAACAAGCAATGGTTTGCCAAGGGACATTGTTTCACGTGAGGCACAGGAGGGTCAGAAAAATGAGGGGCTAGAAGGGATCTCAGAAATCCATGTAATCCATATCCCTGTTTGGAGGTAGAATCCAAGTATACCTAGATCATTTCTGAAGCACTTAAGGTGCCACACTGTCCTACATTCTGCCTAAATAAACTTTCTTTCCATACCCAGAGATGGAATGATGTCGATTAGTCTATACTTCCCAATGTTTTACTTTTCCCTTTTTATTACAGGCAGATACTTGTTAGTCCTTCTCCGCTCCTCTGATATCTCCTCCATCTTTCATGAGCTTTTAAGGCTAACCAATAACAATTCAGAGACTTCAACCAATTCTTTTTTTTCCAGCAAGCTTCCAGGAAAGATATTTTCTTTAATAACCTATTCTCCTAATAATAGAAATGGTTTAATCATAATTATATTGAACATACTCAGCTACAGTGCTTTATATTTCACTTTTATTTATTCATATTTTATTACCGCATAAAACCATGCTTGAAATAATACATATATTCAGACACATTTTTGTTTTGACTAAAGGCAAGATGCTCACAGTTAATAATGCATATTTAGAAAACTTTTATTCCTTCAGGTTGCACAAGAGAGCATATTTTAACACTGCTCCATTACAGAAATCCCAGGGTCCATAACACTTTTGTTAGCTTGCTCATAAAATAGGTAGAGCAGTTGCCAGCACAATAGATCAAAGGATTAAACATTTAATCTTTTACATGCTCTGCTCCTTAGGATCAGCAGTCAAAGGATAAAGTCACTTGCCTTTGTAATAAATGGTAGATTCCTTAATATTGAATGTGGGGACATGTACTTTTGAGAGCAGGTGGGAAATAACATTTAGGAATAGAATGAGGATGTATTTAATTCATGTAGGTCTGATTAACTTAGCTCAGAGAGGAAAGGCAAAAGATTGTTCAGGTTCTTTCTCTGAAGTACATATTGTCGGGGCCGAGGGACTGTGGCCAGCAGCCCAGGCACGTGGGCCGGGGAAAAGGTCGGCACGGCGAACTAGAATTAGGCACTGATGCATAGAGGTTGATTAAAGATTGTTTTACTTACACCGTAGGTGGTCGCAGTGCAGGCAGGAAAAACTTTCTTGAGTTGCAGTTACAAAAAGACACACGTGGAGTTTGCTAGGCTCCACAAAACAAACACAAACAGAGCTCTGGATACACACTCACGGAGTTTGCTAGGTTCCATGAAACGACCAAAATGAGAGTCCGAAAGGTGACTCTTGACGAGCACGCAGGGTAGGGTACCTCGAGGGATCGTGCGGCAACGGGGAGAGAGTCTTGGTAGCTGATCAAACCACCGGTCGGCTCCGAGACACGCACAGAGTTTGCTAGGCTCTACCACGTGGCCCAGAGTTCTCCACGAGATGGATGCGGAGTCCCCTTAGATGAGGTCCTCCCCGGAGATCTCCGACTTGGGCGGAAACTGCTCAAGCCTCTTATACGGCTAGCAAAACAATCGCTAGCCGCCATGTAGAAACAGCCAATAGTGGGGTACGAATTTGCATGCGAGCGGCGGGAACTCCTTTGCACCGGGGTTTTCTCTCTGCAGCTGAGAATTGCACCGTGCAAAGAAAGCTCCATGTGGCAGGAAATAATTCTGCAGTGCCGAAGCGCACACAAAATCATTGGGTCATGACACATATAGCTGAAGTTAAAACTTGAAGAAAACAGTAGTAACAGAATGTAACTTTCTTCTCACTTGCGATAGTTATTACTGATTTATATCAATAAAAGGAATGAGAATCAGATCAAAAATTTATTCAACAGCTTTGCTATAGCTTTTATTGTGTGTTTGTTCACAGATTCATATAAATTATCTCTATTTTTTTTTATTTTGGAATCTGACTCATGAGATTATTTTGGAATCTGACTCATCAGATTTTCCCCCTTTGCATTTGTCTTTTAATGCGCACTTTTTTTCTGTTCTTCTTTATGAGGGGGACAAATCAGAACTAATACATTGATTTGTCTTGTGGGCTTTGAGTATTTCCAACTTGAACATAGGCAGATGTTGTGTTAACATACCAAACCACTGTTGAGAATCAGTATAGTACCTAAAAATTTCCACCTCATTAAATTTCCATGCATATGAGGCAGTATCTTCACCATAGATAATAATTCTATTTATATAGCCTTTAAAACTATAACCCCTCACAAAGAGATTGCTGTTCAACAAATTAAGAAAAACTCCCTAAATATGTTTTAAAGAATCCATAATAAAATATCACCTTAAAATACAAAAGCACACAAAATGCCTGGATCCAAATTAAAGAGAAAAAAGAAAAATGAAAAATATAGCTATCATGTTAGTTGGATGGCTATAGGATATTAAAATATCCAAGAATCCCCAAAGTTTCCTGAGAATCCCAAAAGTTTAGCACAAATGGTAAGTTAATAAAAATGTCTTCTGGAAGTGGATTATTCCATTTTTTGTCATTTGTCATCATTTTTTATTCATTATCTTACTATGTGAGAAGCAGCAATACCCAGTGCCTTCAAGTAATCAGTCATAAATATTCAAAATAAATAATTTTCAAATAATCTGTATCATCAATATGGTTCATCAAAATTATTCAGTAAAAAAATTATTAACAAAGAATATACCAGCAGAAACTAATAGAGAAGATTAATTTTCCAGTTGGTACTATATACAACATATGGTTCAATAAGATCTAGAAGCAGTAATGAAAAACAACTATAACGGGGGGAAAAAACAAACAAACCCTTATAGAGGATCTGTATCAAGTACACTGATGTCCATGGAAATCTTTCTGTTCACTTGAACAGATTGTGATGAAAACCTTACCAAGTAGAAAAGTATTTTTACTGAATTTATTCACCCTACATTTAATATTTTGGAAATTGTGTTGCTGGAACCCAGGGGTTGGGGTCAGGGTTAGGCCCAGGATGCTGTGCTTGATCCAGCATGTGGTGGGGTGGAGTCAAGGTGGCAGGCCTGATCCAGCACATGCATGGGACATGGGCCCTGTCTATCATGTGAGGCTGGGGCTACATGTCAGATTATGATGGCACTCTGGATCAGGTCCACAGACCCATGCACAAGATCCAGCCCAGATCCAGATCCTGCAAAATTCCCTGGGCTCTCAGCTCAGAAAAACTGAGTACCACTCCACTAGTCAATGCAATTACCCACCTTAATGATTATAGCACCATTTTCTGGAGAGGTAGTTCCAGAATCCTAGCTAGGAGAAAAATAGGCATATTTACCTGCCTGTTTGGGAGTTTAGATTTCTGGGGAGATGGGTATCAGGAAGTGGGATGGGAGTATGCAAACAAGCTGTTTGGTGGGTGGTGTCTATTTGGGCAAAAAAAGCCAAAGTACTGGCTCTTACAGGTAAACATGAGGCAAAAAACAGGAGAAAACTAATAGACCTTATTAACTTGGAGGAAGAAATGAAGTCTTTAAGTCTTTGCACACTCTTCATGCATATTCTCCTTTTGCCTCAGAAGTAGGAGGGTGAGAAGATCCACGAATGGCCTGTATCATAAAGAATAATTTGAAAGAGTCCAAATCTAGTTTTGTTTCTGTTGTTGTTGGTTTTTTGTGTGTGTTTGTTTTTTGGCTTGTGGCCTGCACTCTAAGTAAGTTTATGTATTGGGAGAGAGAGAGAGAGTCAGCTCACCAGCTCTTTTTAAAATTTAAAATTAATAATTCTGAATCCTTTTGCTTTAAAATCCATCCCTATTGTTATATATTCTTCCCTGGGGCAATCTGATCAATGGCATGAAGTGATCTTATTGTAAATGACCGGGTTTGTCATCTATTCCAATTTTGGCAACACTTTTTACAGTTGCCCTTAAAGTTTAGAGATATCAAATCACAGTCTAAAGTTCAGTCATTCTTTTAGTAGTTATATTTGTTGACACTTATTATTAAAAACTAAGTCATGCAACTAAGCCTTATTAACTGGGGAAAATAAGAACCATAGAAGTTGAAGACAATTATAATTTGTTCTTTTCCACACTGCTGAAAATGACCACACAAGTATTTATTTTTTTCTGTAAACACATGAATTCTAGGCCTGTGTGAAGCAGCAAGTATTTGCTTTGGATTTGGATTCAGCCAATTCAGAGGGACAGTGATTTAATTCAGTAATTTGAATTACTATCTCTATTCAATTTGGACAATTCAGATTCAGAGATTTGATGCCAATTCAGAGATTCAGCCATAGATTATAATGGGGAATCACTAAAATACCTATAACTTTTGCAGATTTGGATGAAAACAACACAGAGTATAGCCCCATCTGAGGGCAAGAAGCTCGCTAAGTTTTAAGGGGATAGGTGCAGGGGTTTCTGTAAAAGTGCAGCTCAAGGTTCTGAAAGCAAATACAAAAAGCAAATAAGTGTGGAGTGAGGAGGGTGGCACTCACTCCATCTGCATGTGAAGCTTGGGGAACCCCAGCAATGGGAGGTTCACCTTCAGGAACACCAGCTGCTCCACCAAACCAGAATCCAAGGAAGTGCAGTGGGGTGTCACATTATCACCAGCAATGCTGAACACCCTTTCACTTGGACCACTGGTTGGTGGACAGGACAGGTGTTCCCAGGCAACTGTGGCCAGATACTGCAACACCTGGGTGTGGGTTGCCCAAATGGCCAGGTGTTCACAGTGCAACGGCTCCACATCCTTGGTGAGATAGGTTGCCACTGAGGCCTCTGCACTGCCTGCTTGATGGTGGAGTCTAGTGCCTCTGAACCCCAACATTGAAGCCATGCCCTTGGCCCACACTGGCAGCAGTTGTGGTGGAGGGGATTGGGTCATGGTTGGAGTGCTGGCATGGGAAAGTGGCTCCCACTCTTCCATGTACCCCCACCTATGCCCTTCTGACTCTCTGACTCTGTTTACCAGCACTTCCATCCAGTGTTCAAGAGTTTTGCTGATGCAGATGCACCCCTTCACACTCAGGTCACACATGCCTGCCAGCACATGGACTGTACTGGACTGCAATGGATCCAGCCATTTTTTTATGCACTCCTTCAGCTGCTTCACCAGTGCCTGCACCTCTGGGGCAAGCAGCTTGCCCCAGCCAGGAACATCAATCCCCTAGAACTTCTCCATTTGATTCTCAAGCTCCTTCAGAATGGGGATCACCTGACCAAGGAGGGCATTGCCAGCATTGAGGCTCTCAGCGGCCTTGAGGAATGGCTTGAGGATGACCAAGATCTGGGAGATGGTATTCCACTTTATTTTGTTAAGGGGGCCACTGATTTCATTCTCCCTGACCAAGGCCATCTCATGGATGGCCATCTGTTGCTCCACCAGCCTTCTGAGCATTAGATATGTGGAGTTCCACTGAATCTCCACATTAATTATGATTTTGTGCTGCAGGATTCTCAGCTCTACCTGTTTCTTCCACAGCATCTTGCTCCCCTTCATGCTCCAGTGGAAATAGTCCACTGCATTTTGAAATGAGCTGGCTGGTAGTGACGGCACTGTCCTACTTCAAGTCATCCCTGACTATGTGGTGGAACTTGTGTGCCACACAATGAATGCCACCAAAGTTGGCATCATTCACCACCTTGACCATATTGGCCCCATTGTCAGTGACCACAAATCCATGGGTGAGCTTGCCTTGCCCAATGAGCCACCCCTGCACTATGCAGTTCATGGCCAGCATGATCTCCCTTGCCCTGTGGGACTCATCCATCACCTCCGCTTGAAGGAGAGACCACCAATACCCTGACTGATAGCACCAGTGACCTTTGAGGGAGAGGTAGGCATGATTTCCACCCTAGCTGATCTCCAGATGGCTGAAGTAAAGTGCAAGGCTACCTGCAGACCTTCCTTTGGCAGCTCCTCCCTCAAGTATTCCCTGCATGCCTCATACAAGGAGGGCACCACCATCCTGCTTAAGGTGGTGTGTGTGGGCACTTGGTACAGTAGGTCCATGAGTGCCATGAGCTGCCTGAACCCAGGATGCTCAACAAAGGAGAAGGGCTGGCCATCCAAAGCAAGCACCTTCCCAATGCTCAGGGTAACCTCGCTCGACTTGGGAATGTGCCGCTCTTTGTTTCCAACTTTCCCCCATTAGTTCAGGGTGGCCTGCCTCTGCTTCTTGAATGAGAGGAGGAATTCTGTTGGGGCATGCTCCCACTAGTACCAGGCTGAGGAGGAGCAAGGGCAAGGGGGTGCTGTCTCCTGAGATGCAGCAGCATTACCATAGTGGCAAAGTGTTTCATGTCCTTGCCCCATCTTATCTGCCTTCAGCAGTGCTGGCAGGTAGCATACCTGAGATCATCTGCCACCTCAAAATAATCTCACACTACACTAACCACCCGCTTCTTGGTTGAGGGTGGGGATCCTGACTTATTCCCCCCCTCACCAGGCAGAGGAACAATAACAGGTGGAGCTAAGCCACCTGCCCCCACCACCTCCTCTGAAGTGCCTTCCAGAGAAGGAGACCTGCCTCTAGGGGAACCTTGTTGGGTGTGGAGCACAAACTCAGATTCTCCCTACTTCCCCAGAATTTCCTTCACTATGGCCCTCAGCTCCTTTGCTTCCAGATCCAGCTCCTTCTCTGGAACTGGAAGGCTTATTCTGGAACTGAAATTGGGGTAGAGAATGTCATGCTGCTGCTGGTTAGTGGTGTTAGTGGTGGTGGTGCAGGTGCAGGCACTGATACCACCTCCTTGCTCACACTGGCAGCAGAAGACTCATTGGTGTCAGGAAAGGTGGGTCTATGTTTGGGGCAGGGGGAACTTGCAGTTCTCCCTCTGCCTCCTCTTCCTCCCCTGCCAAAAGACCTGGCACCTGCCTTTCCACATGCTTTATAATGTTTGGTGTGCTGCAAAATGTGTGTGTGTGTGTAATATATGTTGTGCTTTCCTGCACAGTGATGACACACTGTCAGGGAAAACACAGATTTCTTTTTGCGGGGGGAAAGAATCAAGACAGACTAACAAGAACAAATAAGAGGATGTTGTGGGGAAGAATAAGTTGAAAGGAATGGATAGGGATAACAATAGGGAATGAAGGCAAGGGTAAGTAGGAAAGGATTGGATATAATTTACAAGGACACTAGCTAGCAAGAGACTAGATAGCAAGCCAGAGCCTTTCAGATGCTGCTGCTCCAAAAGAGAGACAGCTCACAAAAGGCACAGGTCACTTCAGCCACAGTTTTATATGTTGATTCTATATCCCTTCCCCAGAGCACTGTCATTGGAAGGGAACTCAGAGAAAGATCACAGTCACTGGCCAGCTACAGATGTCAGTATCAAAGCAGTCTTCCCCCCTCCCCCCAGTCTTTTCCATATGTGAAAGATCACTCCATCTCCCTCCCTCTTCTCAATTTCTGTTTCTTTCAAGCCTTCTGAATCTCTCTGAATTGATTTGGAGGCTTCCAATTCAATTCAGACCTTTTTAATGGGTCTCCCAATTTGATTCAGATTTGGAGCTTTGGCCACCGAATTGGGCCAAATCTCTTCCAAATCAAATCATCTACCAAAGCTTCGGACAGCCCTAATGGCTTCCCTTAGGACAATGAAATGACCCTATATATATACACACACACTGACAAATCTGTTAAAATGGTGCTTCCTGAATATTGGTTGAGAAGTACATTTCTGTATTTTATAGAGGAAAAGGTTATGAGTCTTCAAGCTCATTAAAGTCAGAGATTGATAACTGGATGGTTGGATATTACTTGTGCTGCCACAAAACTGTCTTTTGATTCCAATTGTGGGCCCCACTCCTGTGATAGCATGTGCACTGCTAAACTTTATGGAGTCTCAATTGGAATTAATGGATCACATTTGGCTAGCTGACCAGTTTGAGGGAAAGGGAAAGGGAAAAGTACCAGTAATTTTTGGATTCATGTAACTAAGGCGGGATGACTGACAATAGACATAAGTGCCTGCTTCAGGAGCGGAAGAGGGACACAATAGAACAGCTGCCATAGATGTTGGCCTGGTACACCACTAGCAGCTATCACTGTCCTGTGTGCCTCCCCCACCCAGGGGCCAGAACTGAATTTTGGAGTGAAACACCTATGAATTTTTATACTGTATAGTGCTGCAAAACTTTCTTCCTTCTTGTTTTACATATGTAAAAGATTCCTAAAACACAAGCTTTTTCTCTCTACTACACATATATATAGCACCATGTATAAGTACCAGAAAGAATTGAATGTCTTTATCTAATGGTTACATAATACTTCCAAATGCATTAATGCAGCCTGTCACCTTCTGTGACTAAAATTTCAGTGTTATCCACAAGTTTAAGAAAACGAGGCAGCATTTCCAGAGAGGGTATTTTTGCTGGCAGTTATACATTCTCCAAATTCTTTAATTGGCCCCGCTTTTGATTTAAGACAGACAGTAATTGCAAATTGTGTTGAATTATCTTTAAACCAGTGCTTGTGCACAAGGGACCAAGCTGAGGAAGGCAAGTTCATTTGATTTGTTAAACACATTAGCATTAATGTTAATCTCACTTCTTTTTTTTTAAAGAAAGTTTTATTTGATAAGGGATATAACATTTTAATGCAGAGGTAACAAGATTATGATGCACAACTAGGCATCCCATTTGGCCAATTAGTTAACTTTGTTATTATTTGCATTACATGACCTTAAATCAGGGTAAGAGTAACAAAATCAGCCATATATGTTAAAGCAAAGAGAGATTACCACATATTTGCTTGCGTTCAAATAATCCTGTGTTATAGCTAGCCTGTAGGATAAAATCATCTATTATATATGTTCAAATTAAGCCCTAAGGGGCACATCTACATGAGATGCTACATCACCATAGCATTGAGCTACTGCACCATAGCTTGTTGCTACGGCGATGTGGCATTGCCAGGCACGAACCGTGATGGCGACGCTACTGCACAGTAGCAGTTAAAAATAACTTTGTGGTGATGGGACTGAACAGTAATGGTAGTTTAATACTTAAGCAAGTACTAAATTACCTAATCAAGTACTAAATGGCTGCTCAGTTACAACTGATCAGCCTGCCACACATGTAAATGCACTGAAGAAGTAACAAATATGAATCATGATTTTCTAGGCCTCTACCAGATATGTCTGTTTGTACTTGTTCAATTCTGGCTTTACATGAAACAGGCAAAGAGGCTGTTTCATGAACATACTGGAAGTAACACAACAGAGTACTTAATGGGTAGTAAAATCAGGGAGCATTTTACTCAGGTTGATGCATGCCAGTTAGGAAGTTTCTGTCAAGTGCAGTTACCCCTCTAATAAGGATTATCCATTTTTGTAACAGGGATAAGGGATATTGGTGGTTATGGGGATTACAGTGTAGATGACTAAAACAGGGAAGAAAAAATATATCATTTTGCAACATGAATTTGCATGAATTAGAAGGGGAGGCATTAAAGGCCCTGATTCTACAAACATTTAGCTCATACTTAACTTTACTACAATAAGCATCCCCATCAGACTGAATGGGGTAATAAGTAATGATCAAGGTAATAAGTTACTTTGTCAAGTGTTTGCAAAACTGAGGCTTCAGTGTTCTTATAAAACATTGGTTCTAAGGCTTTTTGGCTACTAGTGTATGTGCTCAATAAATCATTTTATTACATAATATAATTATTTAATTTAGAAGTCATATATATTACATGATTTTCAGTATAGATTAATAGGAAATATAGCTTCACTTTACATATGTTATATGCTTCAAAAGCATCATCGACCATAACATGAATTTTTCAAAACATCAAAGTATTTGCCCAGATGTTATAGTATAAATAAATATTTCATCAACATAAGAAATCAGAGACATTTTATATAATTATTCCTTTTATAATTAGTGATTTACACTAAAATCTTAAACAGTTATCCACCAAAGACAATATATTGTGTCATTTATGCTTAATTCTGAGAGTCCAATGGGTGATTCTTTTTTTTTTTAATTAAAAATCTATCTTCATTTAAATAAACATGAAAAGTATGCTATAGATCCCTATCACAGTAGGACTTTGATCTTGGGGTGAACAGTAAAAGGAATTATATATTTTATATAATTAAATTCAACTCATGATTACACATTCTTAATTTTGTTGTTGTTGTTATTTCTAAAATTGTAAACCTTTTCCTTATTGATTGTACACTGTGAAGACATGCATGGGGAGCTATTCAGGTTTCTATAATCTTATTGTGATAAAATTTACTTCAAAATAGAAACATTTTCCTTTTTCTCCTGCAGTTTTTAGCATTACATGGCAACAAAAATCTGAAGCTTCAACAGATCTATGTTAAGTGCAAAAAGTTCTAAACAGGGCAAAATCTAGATTCACTTTTAGGTGCCTTCAACTTCAGTTTTGGCATGATTAAAAAATGTTCCCTGCACAGCAAATCAAAGAAACAAGATAAGGCATGCATGCTCCCTGTACTGTTAATGGGAAGAGCTAAGTGAGAGTTAATGGGAAGATCTAAGGGGCATTTCAGAGCACCCTTACACTGAGAAGTGAACCACTGAGCTAGTGAATAGAAAATACTAATGGCTGTGCATAGGGGGGCGGGGTCATGCCACCTGGAGCTTAGCCATGTCTGTTATAACCACCATGTTCTGTCCCTTAAAAGTCACCTGCCATGCCTTTGTTGATTATTACAGAGGTACCAAAACACTTATAGATTCATAGATGTTAGAGTCGGAAGGGACCTCAATAGATCATCGAGTCCAACCCCCTGCATAGGCAGGAAAGAGTACTGGGTCTAGATGACCCCAGCTAGATGGTTATCTAACCTCCTCTTGAAGACCCCCAGGGTAGGGGAGAGCACCACCTCCCTTGGGATCCCGTTCCAGACCTTGGCCACTCGAACTGTGAAGAAGTTCCTCCTAATGTCCAATCTAAATCTGCTCTCTGCTAGCTTGTGGCCATTATTTCTTGTAACCAATTTCCCAAACTTTGGGAAACAAAAATTGGTTAGAGGCTCAAGACATCCACTTGTCTTTGCAGGGCTCCACCATCCCCATACCCTGCCCTAACCACACCAGATGTTCTGGGCTTGATATCTCTAGCCTACTAGATTGAGGGTCTGATCTTAGTCCTGTGAGTCCACTAGTCAGGGTCTCCTGCTATTTTGGCTGCTTGCCCCATTCTTTCCCAGGTCCCAAGACAGCCAACTCTCAGGTCTAGTCCCACACTTACCTTCTGGGTCAGGATGAACTCCCCCTCCTAAAAAGGTAATCCTGTCCATGTCTTTTCTTCCTTCTAGGGTCCTGAAGCAGTTCTTTTCACTCCTCAGGACTGGGCTCACTGCTAAAGGGACCTCCTCCATCACATCACCAGCTGCTCTCAGGTAAGTCTAGGGGCCAAGGCTTTCCTCCAAGCCCTAGGGTTGGCTCCTCTTCTCATCCTGTGTTGGTGCTCCTCTTTCTACATCTCCCTCTCCCTCTCCTGGGGCTGAAGCCAGATGCTCCCCAGGCATCCCTTTAAATTTCCCTTTTTCCCCCACTGTGTCCCCTGTGGTGGCATCTAATTCACTGTCGTCAGGACACAGCTGTTCTCCCTTTTCTTTCTTGGCGTGGTTCTTTTCTTTTCTGCCTGCTGCGCTTTTTCTTCCCCCAGCCTTGAACTCTGGCAGCTGGGCTTGCAACAGCAGCCTTTGATCTGCCATGGCCCCAGCTGGTTCCTTTAATTAGTCAGGGTGCGGCATCTTTTCTCCCTTGGCTTGATGCAGTTTTCGGCATCTCCCAGTAAGTTTTGTTTCTTTACTTCACTATGACCGGGTGTTTTGGCCACCCTGACATACTGTGCCTGGATTCCTGTCCTGCCTTCTTCTTCCTGCCCTATTTTCTGCTGTAATGACTGTCCCTTCCCTGATCTGCCATTGCCACACTCCCAGCCTGACTGTGCCACCTGTGCCATTCATGCTGTAGGTTCAACGCCCCGACCTACTGAATATATGTGAAAGTGACATGGGTTTATACTGGATCATATCATTGGGTCCCTTTGGAGCTTAGGTAGAATTTAGGGTGCCATTGTGCCTTGTGTCCACGTTATAATATACAGTAGGCAAGGATTAGATATCTAACTGCTTGCTCTGGATCATTTCTGAATATGCAAAGAAGACTTAATTTTGACACCGAGGGATATTTGCAACCAGAAATGGAGGTAGCAAATTAATTTAGGGACCTAATAATTTTCATGGCTGCTGGAACTTGGATATTCGGTAATGCTTTTTACAAGATAGGTGCCTAAATTCCTCCAAGGGCCCGAGTCTTTAGCCTGTGATTAAGTAGAATAAATAAAGCTTTACTTCAGTGCTATTTTGAAGCTGAAAGTTATAGTCCTATCCTGGATATCATATATACCATAGATGGTGATGACTGCATTGATACAGGCAGAAATAGGTTTGATACTGGAAACTATTTATGCTGCATCTTTTTATATTCACGTTTACTCTACAACAGACTTACTGTGTATGAGGAACTGCTGGAAAGGACTATAATCCAATTTAAAATTTATATCTGGTAACAGAAGTACTGAATTAGAATGTTGTTAAACTTTGGCATTTTCATTCAAGTGACCTCCCTATTTTGAGGATAAACATGAAAAAGATCATATTTTACTAGCTTAATTTCCCATTGAAAAGCAATAATATTCAAGCAAATCTTAAAAAATACGTATTTGCCTATATGTTACCTCTACTAATGTCTGATCAGAGTCCTTAATGAAAACTTAAGTTCTAGAAGAGGTTAGTTTTCAAAACAACAAATGGAACAGTCATTGATTTCTAATAGTCTGGTATGGAGTTCAGTATTTGTTGTTCATTCAGAAAGTCCAATGGAAGGAACTCACTTTGTAACAGATGTTCATAAAATTCTTGAAGTCAAAATTTCAAGAGTTTTCCCACATTTCCCACAAATCCCAGTTCGCCAAATGTCTTTACCTGTGATGTTCCTACTGAAAGATGAGACAGCTTAAGAGCTGAGAGTCAGTGGAGCTGATCATTGATACACTCTGTAAATAAGTTACTATATCAGTGACTTAAGTACTTGATTTGTATCTTGCAACACAATGGTTTCACAGAGCATAGAAGGAGAAAGTGGCAGCACATTAGCTGATGTTGTCAGATTAGCAGAAATACTACCTTTCAATGCAAGAGACCAAAGGCTCAACTGG
>NW_005842078.1:1711726-1727563 GCF_000455745.1 Alligator sinensis
ATTCTGGTTCCGGATGGCTGGAGGAAAAAATAAAGTGCTCATTAGGACTGGTACTGCAGCGGCTGCCTGAATTCCAGCTTCTGTTAATGTTACTTAAGACTGGAGCATCTGTCTCAGTCTTTATTAAATTAATCATAGCTGTGCTTGCTTTGACGATGCCAATAGAAAAGATTATCATCTTTCCATCCCTTGGGTTATGTTGCACAATACATAGCTGCAGACATTTTACAGTATACCACATGTAAAAAGAGAAAGATATGACCTAATAGTATGAGTATGAGATTAGAAACCAAGGATGTTTAAGCTCCAATTCTGATTTTGATAGTAATTTTCTCTATGGTTTTTACAGAAGGAAATATATAAAATGAGGTCAGTCTTGCTTACCTCCAAATACTCAGAGAATTGACTTAATATTGGAAAGGGGAATTGAAGATCACTAGCATAAAATCCATTTTATTATTATGATTGCTATTGTTTGCTATGAGCCTGATCTTGCACTCAAATATACTCAGAGTTCTATTGATCTCTTCTTATGAATGCAGAGCACCCTATTTTTCTGAATTCTGAGAGATGCCCTTGCTATTTAACATAACAGTAGCTTACATAAACATAAGTCTTGCTTTTCCTTTCTTACTCTTTTCCACTTCATTTGTACTTCAACCCATTCTAATGGCAGGCAAACTGACTGAGTCTTCAAAAACCCTTCCACTTCTCTTTGTGTTTCTTTTTCCAACAAGCGTGCTAAAAACAGAAGGAGAATGTTTTCCTCTCAGTAAAAATAAAACCAAACATATATAAGAACTATGGCAAGGCTAGTTGTGAATACAGTGTTGCAGTATTTTCCTTACCTCCTTTGCTTTTGATTTTTAAGCTTCTACTGCAGTTTGGAAGCCATGTGCTTAACCAGTATGCATAACTGCACATTGGAGAAGGTACACTGACTTCAAACTTCCTCTTCTTAATGGCAATTAATCTATTTTATTTTTACAGGGATAAAAACAAATTGTATTGTCACAAACTGGTTGTGGGAGATGGGTTTGCGTTGTACGCGTGACATGTTATCTCAGTACTCAAACAAGTATTTCTGTATTAAGGATAATATTTTGTCTGAAGATCGCTTTAATTTCACAACATACCTATGAACTGAGAATAATTTAATATTAAAGTTTCACAAAATAAAAAACTAAGATTTTGATTTCCTAAAATTACATGGCAAGTTAGTGGCAGCACTGGTAAGAGGCATGAGTGCAGGTTCTCAACGTTTATGTTCTAATCAAAACTTGTTCTTTCTTTCAATAACTTGATATGGACTGTGGATAGCCTTCCAGTTCAGAGATTATATTAGTGTTTTAGAACTGGGTAGTACATTACTTGAAGGATATTACATCCTTTCTTAGTGCTTTCTGAGTCACTTGCATAAGCCTCATTTGACAGGTTTCTTGGGCATGTCTACACAAGATGCATTAATGAGAATTAGCCTAATTTAATGTGCATTGTGGGCATGTGTGTAGACATGGTGCGTGCCCCTAATGCACATTAAAAATGGCAAAATTAAGCTAATTGCACCTTGTGTGACAGCTGCCAACATTTTTTAATGCACATTAAATTTAGTTGTGCTTTAATGCATGTGTAGACATACCCTTTGTGATTGGGCAACCAAAGTTACTGCCAAGTCCCAGAAGCCCAGCCATCTGCCCATGCTGGGATCCTATGACCCCAGCTGACTTCCTGCCCTTTGGGCAGGGAGCTGGACTCAATGATCTTCCGAGGTCCCTTCCAACCCTAATGTCTATGAAATCTATGAAATCTAGTGACTGGGCAGACCCAGCACTAAAGTTAGTGCTGGATTGGATCTACTTGTGCATTAATGCACTTTAACTAATTGCACCTAAACTATGCTAATAGCCTAATGCACAGTGTTATTAGGCTAATGTGCAGTAAGCATTACAAAATAACTGTGTGCTGGCATTACTGCACATTTAGTAAGTACTTTATTAAGCAAGTACTAAACCAAATGCACAGTGTCTAAGGCACATGCATGAATGTGTAGACGCACCTACTATGATAATAATGATGCCCAAGTAAGTATCTAGTAACAGAGACATAGACACATAATTGTATGTTTACACACAGTATTACTGTGCCACAGCTGCAGCACACAGAGCTTCTGTACTGAGGAAGTTTGGGTGGGAGTAAAAGTAGAGATTGAGATTTAATTTTCAAAACTTCTCAAAAACTCCCTTTTTTCCCTCATGTAAGTTCCAAGACAGACAAGTCCCAAAGTTAGGATTTAATTTATTTTGATATGATGGTTTGATGGAGAAGGGCAGAGTAGCTTGTTTGGGGTTTTGTTTGTTTTTGTTTATTAAAATGAATTGCTCATGTTAGCAAAGGTTTAGAGTAGGAGGTGATAGATTTATGGTCTTTGAATGATACACAGCTCCAAGTAACAAACAGCAGAAGGGAAGTCAAACCAAAAGCACTCTTTGGAGGGATAGAAACCTTCACTAATTTAGAAGCGTTTCTTCCCATGGAAAATAAATCTGTCTCAACTGAGACAGTAATCTTAGATATCAATAAAGTTTGGATAACAGTTGAGATTGCTGGTCTTACCTTTGCAAAGAGTTTTAATGGAATACATTAGTATGTTAGAGTAATGCTCTGAATGCCTACAGGCTGTAATATCTCCAGCTTCTGCTGTAAATTATTTTTACTTATATACCTAAATTAAGAGGAGCTTATTTGGAACACCTGGCAAGGAATAAAATAATGTTTTAGTACTTGTAAGTTGGAAAAGCAAGTCACAGGCACTAAAATACTTACACATCCACATGCGTGGCAAACTATGCAGTTATTACTGCACAGTCATTTAGTACCGCATAACCAAATACTAAATGACTGCACAATAACTGGCATTACTGCACAGTAGCATCCCTGCTTGGTATTTTTTCAGATCCTATTGCACAGTAACAGTGAGATACTGCACAGTATCTGTTACTACAGCACAGTAGCGTCTCATGTAGATGCACACATTGTGAAGTAGGGCTGTGCGAAGCTTCAGGTGCTGATTCACTTCGGAGGAGATTTGGCCCGATTCAGTGGCCGAATCTCCATATCCAAATCAAATCAGGAGACCAATAAAAAAGTTTGAATCAATTTGAAGCTCTCCAAATCAATTTGGAAAAGATTCGGAGAGCTTCAGATATTCGAGCAGTTCCCACCACAGGGAGCTGGACCCAGACTCCATGGCAGAAAGTAGAGGGCAGGCTGGAGGAGGGGGGAGGGGACCATGGAGGGACCCCCACAAGGCCCCATCCCCTGATTGCTCCCCCAAACCCCTAAGTGCTCAACCCTTGCCTGCTCTCCCAGCCCTGTCAATGGCTGCCCCGCTTGGCCCCAGCTCCTGGTTATTAAAAAAACAAACAAACACTCACTAGCTCTTGCCAGTGGGGGGCAATCCCTACTGCCCCATGCTTAATGGGGGGCTCTACCATGAGCCTCTATCCCCCGCTTACTCTCCCAGACCCCCTTCTATGGCTGCCCCACTCAGCCCCAGCTCCTGGTTTAAAAAAAAAAAAAGAAGCTCCGCACTCACTGGCTGCTGCAGTGGTTGTTGGGGCAGCCTGGGGCAGTGGGGGAAGCAGGAATCACCTCCCTTGCCTGGGACTATGCCCCTGCTTAGCAGCAGCTGGTGAGTGCTGGGCTTTGTTTATTTTAACAGCCGGGAGGCTGGGGCCAGGTGAGGCAGCCATTAACAGTCCTGGGAGAGTGCACCAGGGATGGGGCTTGTTTGATTCAGAGATTCAGCTGATTTGGCAGGAGCTGAATCTCTGAATCATATTTGACCAAATCAATTTGGGACAGTGATTTGAATCACCAAATCGAAACACTGTCCCCTGAAACGGCCGAATCCAAAGTGAATAGTAGCCACTTCAAACAGGCCTACTACGCAGTAATTTATTATTAATTTTAGGGCACACATCCCAACAATATCTTCCCAACAAGGAAGATCCACAGATCAGCACTTACTCTGTGTTTCCATGGAAGGAGACAATGACAGAATCAATTGACTTTATGGCTCATTATAATCGACTCTTCATTCCACAGGTGTTAACCACGCTATTTCTTTTTTAACGGTTGATGTTCAGCTAATCAAACTCGCCTCTTTTTGCATTTCTACTGCTCCAGGTACCTTCAATTTCATAACCCTGAAGACTGTATTTTTCTTGTAGCTAAAAACATGAAGTCAGGTGTCAAAATAATTTTCAGTGTAACATTGGATACACTGTCAAGATGCTCAAAAGGGCTATTTTTTTATGAATCTTAAAAAGAGATGTATATATTAATTCTAATGACTACAGAACTGAGGAACAATATATTTTGATTATTTTTGCCTAGTCTGCTGTGTTTTTATACATAACGCAAGTTATAATGAATTAATGCACAATCTTATATATTTATATTTATTTTTACTCTGACCTTAAACTGAATAATGTAGTCCTAGGCTACTAGCTTATTACTAAAGCTTCTAGTTTATTTTTTAACTTGATGAAAATGTGTGTTGTGTTATATGTGAGGATGCATCACACTCTTTGGACCCCCTTTTCAAAATCCTAGATCCACCCATGGCCCCATGTGTATCAAGAGTCCTGCACAAGATAATATGACTGAAGCCCTACAGAAGCCATGCTATAAGGAAAGCCAGGATATTTTTTCTTTATTTGGCAAAGTGCAGTTACATTGAAGATGCATTTGGCTTTTAGTATAAAGATATAACTTTGTGGAAGAAGAGATTGGAGAAAGGTGGCTGTTGCTAAGGGCCAGTGCTGAACATGTTTGCAGACAAATCTGTGACATGGAATGAATGAATAAACCAAACTTTAGCATAAAGAACCTGGGGATGATTCTTTGGCATATGCAACACATTTAGCTGACTCATGTTCATACCCGGCAGCACCAAAAAGTTCTCACAGTAGATTTCACACTTAAATAAGATGAACTAAGAAATTGGAGAAGTATAGCTATTTAAAATAAAAGTGGGAAAGAGGGAGAGGTGAAGGAGAAGAGAGAGACATTTGCTTAGAAATTTGTGTTGTGGAATAATGTGGCAAATCTGGATCATCAACATTATATGAGAAGTCAAGGAGACTCAGGGAGACAGGTGACTTTGAAATGTAGTACTAAGAAAGTCTCTAAACACACTCTGTTGCATAGTATTCTCCTCACTTCTGAACCAGGAACCTGCTATAAGGCAAATAGGTAAATTAGATTTCTCTAGAGACTAGTAAGAAAATACAAAAAGGCTGAACAACTCTACAAGACAAAACAGCAGGTTTACCAAGTTTGTGTTTTATTCAGTGTTTGTTGGAGGTGGATTTTGGTTTCTGTCAGATACATACTATAGAAATAGGACAGATTAGAATGTTGCAGCCCAAAAGTTGTATAATTAAAAGTAAATTAATTTGATAAAGCAACATGTTGTCAATTTTTATCTGCTGTCTCCCTTGCCAAACTACTGAAGGTCTCACTGAAGTAATTAAAGATGTGGTTAATGTATTTAAATGTCCTGATCTTAATAAGTCCTTTGGACAAAAAAATAAATAAATAAATTCCTTTTCTTTTTTGTTCTTCCATCCATTAAAGAAGTGACCTTAACACTTCTGAAATGTACAAGCAATGAAGATTGCCAAAATATTTAAGCAGGTAATAGCTTTCAGAGAGAAGTTAACTTTTATGGCCATGGTCCAATTCTGGGTGCCACTGTAGGGGTGTATCAAATATAGCAGTGGTTTTGGAAGTACTAGAACCCCAGTTCAACTCATGTATAACAAGATGCATTTCATGTAAATAGTAACCACCCTTAGTCCATATTCACCTTGATTAATAATAGTTTTGCATGAGCAGTTTGGAAAGGAAAGAAAATTATAGATTCAGAAGAAGGTTTTCTTAGCAATCATCCATCTGAATCCACTCATTCAAAGAACCATTTCATATGTCTTGTTTATGGATAAAAGCTTGTAGATAGTCCATCATAGAAACTTTTTCCTTTTAATCAAGTATTAGCTTGTTGCTATTTTGGCTGCAGATTTGATTACATGGTGTACCTGTTGTAAATGCTGGCTCCAGCCACTTGAGTGTCAGGCGGACATGAGGTAGATTGTAGCAGAAAGAAGGAAACAGACGGTGCTATCGATCTTCATGACTCCTGATGCACATGACTGCATTTCTCCCTTCCTAAGCAGAGCATATGAGGTGATTAAATAATCAGCACTATTACCCTTGAGAAATATAAATCCCTGAAGCAGCAACTGAGAACACTTGCTTGCCAGTCTCATAAGTAGCAGCAGAAGCAACACACTGCAGTGTAGTGTCCCCAATATGACTTATAATACAAAATGAATTTCAGGCTACCATAGGGGCAGATGGATTTCCAGTAAGAAAATATGGTTGTCTTTTTTGTTTCAATTACAATTTAATCAGAAAATATACTATTTTTCTCTCAAGAAAAGGGGAAGTTGACATTAAATGTACCCCAAATAACTCTTAGTTAAGGAGAAAAAAACAGTAAAAGGCACGATGATAGCATTCTGTATAAAAATGTTCTTATTGACACTTTTAAAGATAACTCTTTAAAAATTCATCAGGTTGTGTTTTAAACTTTATTTGATCCTGTTTTATTAATCAAACATGCCAAGGAAGACAATATAGATTATGAATTGCTTTTGATCATAAATGCATCAAACTGCTTTTATTAAGAGTCTTTCTAGGTGTCAGAAAGAAAAGCATTTACCTGTTAATATTTACACATTTGTGCACATAATAGTAGCTGTTTTCTGGAGTAATACCTTCCTATTACAAATTATGTCTAATACTGAGCACTGTTCACTAATACTTATGTTAGTGATCACCATAAAATTGCATAGTACTGTAAACAGCACAATTAAGTCCTTTCTGGCTAGGTACAGACATTAAAAAAGCCCAAGGCAGAATCAATCTAAGTGATGCAGTTTTCTATAAGCAGCATTGTTTAGATCAGTAGAGAATAAAACATGCATTCACCCTTTGGTGGGAGGGGGCATGGAGGCCCCTAATTTTAGACCAGTTTCCACCATTTTTAAACTCGTCTAAGTGTACTGAACTTGTGTTTTGTCATGGGTTTAGACCTGTTTCTGATAACTTACACTGGTAAAAGTGTATGGCAGGGCACTAAGTCTGCCCTGTCACAGAACTCCAGGGGAGTGAAAGGAAACAGAAAATTTACCTTAGCAATGAGTCGGAGGAGAGAAAGGGGTGGGGATACCCAGATGGAGGAGAGAGGGACCCAGATGAAAACATAAACAAAGAGCATGTGTGGAGGGAGTGAGGAGAGAGTGCCAGCCTGGAGAGAGACAGGAGACAGCCAGAAGGATTTAAAGGGGAACACAGCCCAGAATTAGCTCTTGAAAAGAGAAGAAAGAAACCCAGAAGAAATATGGAGAGGTTACAAGAGAGAGACAAAAGACAACAGAGAGAAGGGAACAGAAGAAGGGTCCTGGAGAGAGACTTACTTGGGAATCTGAAGTGAGATAATGAGGGAGACCTCTGAGTTGGTGAGTCTGATACCTGAGGACACTGGGTAGCATCCCAGAGGCAAAAAAAAAAAAAAAAGAGAGCGAGACAGACAGACAGAGAGAAAGGAACAAGAGTGTATTAAGAATAACAAGGAGAAGAGAACCCCACATTTTTTATATCAATAGAAAATGCAAGGTGGCATAGAACTGCCATTTACTTGGGACCCGTGCGGAGGAGAATGGGGCAAGCAACCAAGAAATTGAGAGCTCCCAAAGAGAGAGGGAACTAAATATCTCTGAGATGTTAGTTACCTAAGAGAGGCATAATAACTGTGCAGAAGAGTTATTTTTGCTGAACCACAGACATGATATCTTCTTCATCTCTCAGAATATTTTCCTCATCTCTTGGGACTGTGTTCATTTCCTTACCTTATTCCATCAAAGTCATGGCAGGGGAGAAATAAAAGAAATTAACCAGTTCATATTAAAACAAGAGATTGTGATTTATTTTTGTGGGCGTAGCTTAACTCTCACAAAGTGTAACATATGTACTTGGCCTCAATGTCAGGCATTGATCAGGAATCATAGGAAGTGACTTGAGGAGACAACAAGAATCACTCCAAACTATTTAGCTGGTTTATGCAATTACCACTATGGAAATTCACTTTATAAAATGGATTTTTATTGTAAAGCTTGTATTAGCAACAAACGAAAAAGGTGAGTGTGAAAGCAATTAGTTTATTTTTTTTACTCATGTCATTGTTACTTGAAATAGTCAAGTAGTACTAAACAAAGTCTTTGAATATTTTATTTTCTTTGTGATAATTTCTGTTATAATGTAATACAAAAGGTAGAAGTGTAGCCCAATTCTAGTATTCCCTGTCCTCAGTTTTGTTAAGTAACCAATGTAACTGAACAGTTCTTGGCGCAGTCACCCTTCTTCAGGCATAGGGAGTCTCTGCTGTTCAGACCAGCAGAGACTCCCTATGCCTGAAGAAGGGTGACTGCACCCAAAAGCTTGCAAAGAACTTTTTTCCAACTACTCAGTTAGTCTAATAAAGGAACCTTGCCTGCCTAAGAACTAATAGCTCATTTTATACTGGGAAAGTCTTTTTCTGCTATATAGTTTTGTAACTTGTTGGTAGTTATTAGTTAGTTATTTCTGCTATTCATCAACTGAGTGTTGTGTCAATTCATAAAGCACTAGGTTAGGAACTTGATTTCTAAGTGCAATACTTGAGCTACCGATAAGGTGCTGCAGTTAGTTAGTTCTTAGACATTATCCCATCTGATCTGAGAGGCTGTTCAGCCCTTTGGTATATATCACCCCATCCTGTGGGTTATGAGAGATTGTATTTGGCTCTTTGTACCCCTTTTTTGAGGTTGTTATTCTTCAAAGCTTTTGAATCAACTGTGCAAACTCACTCCTGATCTTCTGCTTGGTTTTGGACTATGAATTCTAACCATGAAAATAAGATTCAGTTTACAAAAATATGTTCTAGCAAGCAAAATTCACCTTTCCACCTTCTGCACCACCTGTCATTGCAAATTGCTGTTTTCGTTTTGTCTGTCTCCATAAAGACAGAAATTGTACAAACATAGAAGAATGTCTGGCTTTCTTTTTATATTGGTGTTGCAGAGCTGACAAGGCTTAGCCCTGGAGGTGATTAACACAAGTTGGATGCTAAAATGAAGGCTCTAAAAGCTACTTCTTTCCTTGCAGGTCAGTAATTCTGTTATTAATCACTGAATAATTTTATCTCACTGTTTAGCTACAAAACAAGACCCTTCTCAAATCTGCATGTGTTTGCTTGTATGATAGAATATATACAAGAGCTCTTGTCAATGGCAGTATAACTTCTGTAGGAGTCAAAGGATCCACCTGACAATGCATTGCAGTAAGGAATAAATAAAAAAATAATTTAATTGCAGCATTTTCTGATTTTTGGACATTGTAGCCCATTTTAGATGTCAAAAGCTGTACATACTCAGTAGTATAATTAGATGTCTGTATTCCGTAGATGCATCCAATTCATTAACAATTTCTTACACTCATTTCATTAACTCATACACTCCTCAAGAAGGCAACCAGAATTTAGTATGTTGTAATAAAAATGTTTTTAGCTCAACCTGTTTGTGTTTCTACTACCATTATATATAATGCCCCAGCTATCTCTGTTGCTATAACTTGAGTTGCTGGTTTCACTTTTGTTGTGCAATGGAAACAGAGTCATAAGGCTGGATTCTGATCCTATTGAAGTCAGTACAAAATTCATATTGATTTAAATGGGATTAGTATCAGGACCCTAATCTGGACCATCAGAGGACTGTAATAAAAAAACACTGTTTTACTGCCAAAGGATGCACCTGTTACTGTGGATGATTGCCAGACATAGTCGGTTACAATGTGACACTATTGTTTTTAGAGGAATGGTACTAAGTCAGTACACATAAGTAACAGAGCTGTTGAGTAGCTGACACAATTACCCTGATAGTAACCAGAAGTGATGTTGATTGGGCTTAAGGACATCGTTAATTTTACACATGTACTGTTCTAAATAGGTGTGTTTTCCTGCATTATAATCTTAGAGCTTAATATTCAGACCACCTGTTATTGCTTGTTGCAGATGCCTAGTACTATTGAATAGACATATATCAAAATATAATGCTCTCTACAAAGAATTATTGCTATGCTGGGGAAACAGGAGAGAAGAATACAAGGGAAATCTTGGCAATAATAGTCATGCAAACAGATAATTGGAAGCAAAACAAATAATGACTCAACATGCAGAAATAATACCTTGAACCAATTAGCAATATAAGGAGATGGAGGTTTCTAATCCTATTTTTTCATTTTTTTTTTGGTTTTATTTAGAAATAGAGTAGGCTTGGTAGTAACATATAATTATGCCAATACTGCTTATTATTCTGAGGTAAACATTATATTTACCAGTTGTCGAAATGTCTCTTATTGTTAGTACAAGTCATGAAGACATCTTTGGTCATAAAGACCCCTTGTCTAAAGCCCATAGTATAACATGTACCAAATGCAATGGTGATTAGAATATTAGTAGTAAAATAAACATGGAATGTTAATTGATCAGAATGTGTGTGTGTGTGTGTGTGTGTGTGGCTTGTACTGTTTTAGCATTCAGTGACTGACTTTAATTTAGATAGTTAGGAATGACTATGGGAAAAGCAACTAAATGGAGGGTATATAATAAAGCCTATCCCAAATTCTATACCCTTTTGTTTTCCTGCTATGCATTAATTTCCTTTCCTCTTCCCTTGTAGTGTAAATTATATTTATAGTGAGCTAAATGCCACACTTTCTTTTCATTTTACACATTGGATGCATCTACATGTGCTTATAAGGCAACACAATAAACTCTGAAGCAGTTTATGCTGGAGTTAACTGCTCCTGGAGTGGCATCTACACTTGCACCCAGGACTGCAGCAATTAAGGCCAGGGTAGATCAGCCCTGGGCTGGCAGGGTGTATGGAGGAATGGGGGGAGGCTCTAGGCTCAGTTCTAGGCTCTGGGTGGTGGCATCAGATGGTGGAGGGATAGGAGGAGCCGGATGCCTGGCCCCCAGCTGGATGGGCTGACTGGGTACAATTTGCTGACCGGTCACACAAGCATTTGATCACAGTTAATTACTCTGCCATAAGTTAGTACTACACACTAATACCAGTGCACATGTGGGTGGTGACGATTTACTGTAGAGCTGATTAGTCAACTCCACAGAAAATTCATGGGTAGATGCACCTACAGTATTTAAGTGCCACTGAAATTTATGTAAACAGTGCGTTGGTCTAAAGTCTATGGGAGATGTACTCACATTCAACAGGGCAGTCTGACTTCTTTCACTCAACTTCTGATTTCAGAATTTGTAGTTATTCAAGATGCATCCATGGAGAAGTTAGCGCTGTAGGCTTGGTGGTGGTATTTGGGGGGGGGAGGGGGAGGTGTTGTTGTGGGGTTTTTTGGTTGGGGGGAGAGAGGGAAAGAAAAAACCCTTTTTGGGGGAGGGGGGTTGGTGGAGTGGGGGAGGAGAGGGAGAGAATAAAGACTTTATGGAACCTGAAGGACATCATAGATTGTATAGATTCCATAGACATTAGGGCTGGAAGGGACCTCATGAGATCATCTGGTCCAGCCCCCTGCCCAAGGGCAAGAAGTCAGCTGGGATCAGAGGACCCCAGCAAGATAATCATCCAAGCATATCTTGAATGTGTCCAGAGTAGGTGCTTGCACCACTTCTGGAGGGAGTCTATTCCAGATTCTGCATACTCAGACTGTAAATAAATTCCTCCTTATGCCCAATCTAAAAGTCTTCCAGCAGTTAGTGACAGTTAGACCTTGTTTTTCCTGTGGGGGACCTGGTGAAAAGACATGCTCCCAAGTCCTAATGAACACACCAATATACTTATAGGCTGTCACCAAGTCCCCTTTGTGCCTACGCTTAGCCAAGCTGAAGAGTCCCGCGCCTGTCTAACAGCATGATATTGAGATCCTGAGTGTTGGCCTGACCCTACAGGGCAACAGTGTGACATTTATATTATATTTCCCATTTGATTACATTATTGTATATAAAGTGTGTCTCTTGCTTTTCTAAAAAAAGCTAGCCAAATGCCCACCAATTGGGGAGTGGGGGACAGAGAGGGGAAGGGGGCTGGGATGCAGTGCCACCACCTAACATCCCATGCTGCTGCTATTCTGCCTCTTGCAGGGAGCAGGGTTGGGGAGCTGAGGCCATCACTGCTGGCCTTGGCTCCCCCACCTTCGGTCTAGTCCTTGGTGTGGCTTTGGAATCATAGTGGTGCTCTCCAATGCTTGGATCACTCTGATTTGTTGTTTCCATCATCCAATCAGAGTGAGAATAAAACATTATGGGCAGACAGACAGAGAGACTTAGGTTCTTATAATATTATAATTTTCAAATATTTTATTTTATAGATGGCAGAGGTTTTCTGTTGTTTCCAGGTAGATACACTTCAGTCCTTAAGTTTTCTATGAAAAATACCAATGAGAATATCAAGAAACTATGCTATGGGTAGAAGTGTTCTTATTACCTAGAATCATGTTTAAACCAAACTAAAAACTGGAATAAATAAATGAAAATACTTAAATAGCCACTAAAAATGACAGGATAAAATAACCTTTTACAAATAAAATCTATTATCTACAAAGGGCCAAACCATAAATCTCATTAAAAGGATGTATAATTGGTGGTGTTCCTTGTTGTGGCAAAATCTCTGCTTGTATGAGATATTTCAGCTCCATTGGAGGCAAAAGAACCTCATCAGTTTACACCAGCTGATGAACCAGTGTGAGTTGTTCTATCTGTCTCGGACGGCCAGAGCCGACTCGAGGTGATCTAATAATTGCTCGTTCGTTGGGCGGGCTGGTGAATAGAGAGGCGGACAAGGCTTAAATGGTTGCAAAAACTTTACTTACGCCGCTTGTAGCTGCGACGCAGACGATCCAGTCGTATGAACAACTATGTTAGTTGTTCCAGCTGGCAAGGCTCAGGCTAGCTCATCCGTCCACAAATCAAGCCGGCAGGAACAGGGTACATCTGGGATTGCGCTCGGTGACGGGGAGAAGAATCGATAGGTGATCAGTCTATCAATCAGTTCAGCCGCAAGTCAGATCTCTTTTTGATGCACTCTGCAGCGTGCTCAAAGTTCTCCGACTTGGGTGGAAGTCACGCGAATTTTTAAACAGCTAGCAAGCCAATTATTAGCTGCCACGTAGGAATAATTTAGAGCTGGCCAATAGCGGGACACAAATTTGCATTCGAATGGCGGGGACTCTTTTGCACCGGGGTTTTCTGCTGCAACAGAAAACCTTTACTTTTGCAAGAGGATCTCATGTGGCGGGAAAATTCCACCGCGCCGAGGCACCAAAATCACTGGGTTGTGACACTATCATGTACTTATAGTATAGTAAGAACTTTTCATAGGAATGTTATCACTTTTGCCCAATTAGTACAAGTTCACTTTGAACTGGCTACTTTTTCAAACTGGATGTAAAAAATTAACTATCTGCATTAACTATCTTGGGTTGGGATAATGCTTTCAGGTTTATAGAGTTTGTGTTTGTACTAGGTGTTTTATTTATCTTTTTTCAGCATAATTTCTTGGGGCCAATTCTGCCATACTTGGAAGGAACTAAGATTGAATCTATCCCCTTGCCAATACAATAATTAAGGCAGAAGCATCTGTGTATCCTGGGGTTTTACCCATGAAAGAATGATTGAAACATCAGTAATTTAATTTTTTTGTGGATTAGGCATTTTGTATTATTTTTCCATTATGCACATGCTAAATTTTACTTTTATTACAGATGAGTTTTGGAACACCAAGGTATTGCAGGACTCAAATCTCACATTATGCTATCTGAATATCATCAGTTTTATGAAGGTGTTTTTGCTGTTGTCTTTTTATTTTACAAGTGATTGCTACCAATACCTGGTAAAGTTTGAGTACTCAGAAGTCCTATATTCATAGGAATGATGAAAACATAGCATTAAAAAAAGCTAACAAGTCCCTCTGCAGTAATTTAATGAAACTTACACATTTTGCATGAAAAACATTTCAGTTTGACCATAAACTTCCCAAAGTAACACCGGATTTACAAAGTCATAGATATTATCCTGAAATTACATTGTCAGAGAGGTGTCATGTTGAGATTTTATGTTTATCTTAAGAGTAAAATAAAACAAAGCCCTTCTATTAATACATATGATGCTGGGAGATACATGAGGGGAAACTGTGGGAAAATTGGTAGTTCCTGCTTCATTCTTTTCAGGATGGTGCAATTTTTTATGAATAGCACTTAATAGTATTCTGCACTCTAATTTGTATTTTGCCCTTATCCTCAGGCCTGCTGTTTATTCAGGACACCAGTCTCTTTTTCCCTTAAAATGATATAAGCATTGTAATTTATGTTCTCTTTGTTCATATGCTTCTGAAGCTATACCTTCATAAAATGTCTCTGAACACTGCAAAGGAGCTAGAGATTGGCCTAGGAATCTCTGGGCCTGAGAAAATGTTAATTAGAGTTAAAATTTGTTCTTAAATAAGATGAAATCCTAAGTTTTAGGTCAAAATAAATTAGGAAAAGGTATGCATTTGGTGTATTTTCTTGAATATAACATGCCTCTGAATATAATATGCACCTTATTTTTGAAAGGCAGAATGAAGAAAAAAGATCTTTCTTGGTAATAAGAAACTGCTCCCAATGGGCACATTCACATGAGAGTGTATGTTTCTTTTGCAGCATCTCAGACCCCTATGAGATGCTGCAAGATGCACGTGCAGGAACAAAAAAATATTACCGGCAGCGGGGGCAAAATTAGAACCTTGCATATCCAGGGGTAAAAAAAAAAAGGGTTGTGGAACAGTGGGGAAAGACATGGTTCCAGACTAAGTCCTGAGGCAACCAGAGGCTTGGGTCATCCACAGAGATGCTTTGGTAGCCAGCCAGAGCTTCTCTATGGCTGGCCCTTGCCCCAGAGCTGAAGCACACTACCTGCCTCCGCAGGGCAAACAGTGGTGCAAGCTGCAGGGAGCTGGACCCAGCTCTGAGCCAGGTTAGTAGGAGCTGGGGGCATTAAGGAGGGGGACGACTATGGGGGGAGACCTCAGGAAGGGTGGGTCCCCTGCCCACCCCAGCCCCCCACTTGCTCCCCTGCCTGGCCCCAGCCCTCCAATTGGCCCCAATTGCCCCCACTCCTGCTTGACCCTTGCTTGCTTCCCCAATCACTAACCAACCCCGATCACCCACCCCCACCTAGCCCCGCCCTTGATCGGCCTCCCTTGCTCTCTCCCCCAGTTGGCCCATGCCCCCGATCACTGACCTGCCTGTCACCAGCATCCCCTGCATTAAAAACAAACAAACCCAAAAACCTAAGGCCACAGGTGCTGGTCCCGGGCTCTAGATCCCCCTGGCTGCAGATCCAGAAGGGGCGCGTCCACACATGCAGGCACATGTGCTTGCAGAAGTTCAAATAGAAGTGGTGCAAATTTGAGTTGGGGCTTCTTGCCTGAGTGCACATGCCTGGACATGCACTTTGGTGTGAGGCAAATTGTGCCACTTGGGCACAATAACCCTGCCTGGCTTGTCCCAGATCTGCAGCCAGGGGGAGCTATAGCCCCAGCAGTATAAAAAGCTGCCCTGGAAAGTAGCGCAGGGCTACTCAGTCAGAGGAGCTTCTGAGGCATGGCCTATTGGTACCTGAGGACACTACCCCTTGTGCCAGTTGGACTGCTGAAGCAG
>NW_005842078.1:1727576-1733878 GCF_000455745.1 Alligator sinensis
CCCTACCCCCTTTACCCACTGCAGCAGTCTAGCATGGGGGGCTGCTGCCTGGCTGTGACCTGCTGCACACCTGCCAGACCCGGACAAAGTCACTCTGTAAAATACCCCGAAATCCATGTCCTTCCACAATTAAAGCAAAAGACCACTATAAATATATATATATATAGAGAGAGAGAGAGAGAGAGAGATCAGTTGGGCAATATTTTATTGATATATCTACGGTGTTAAAGCAATTTGGAAGCCTACTGGTGACTCTATCATCATAATAAAGTGAATTCTTAATGCCTATATGTTTTGCTGCCCCCTACATGGGTGACAGCCCCCCAACAGGAGATAAAGCTCCCCCACAAGGTTATATACCTGCTACAGGGGCCACAGCCCCCTAACAGGGCTAAATGGCCCCCACAGGGGCTACCTCCCCCCCGCAGGGCCCACATGCCCTACCCTTGCTTGCTGTCCCAGCCTCCCAGATTGCTGCCCACCTGGTTCCATCCCCCATGGGCTCCTGTAGCACCTCCAGTGGCTGACCCACCCAGCCCCAGACCTTATTTGCACCCCCAGCCCCACAATTTGCCCCACACCAAAGTGCATGTCTGAGCATGTGCACTGAGGCAAAAAGCCCTGGATCAAATTTGCACCACTTCCATTTGAGCTGTGGCAAGCACATGTGCTTGCATGTATAGATGTGTCCATGGGGAGCTCTGCAGGCCAGATAATATGACTACACACTCCAGGTCTGGCAAATAAGCCAGAAGTTGAACACCCTTTGTTAGATGGATAGATCATTTAATAAAAGAAAAAGTTTGTTCATTGTGTATCTCATGTCTAGTACTAAGCCAGAAGGTTACTACTGCAAAGTGCCTAGAAAAAAATCCCATACCATCCTGTTTATTTTTCATTTGTTTTGGGTTGTGTTTCTGGAAGAATGTCTGACCTACAGTTAACTTTGCTAATTTTACAAAACAAAGGGTCATTCATTGAAGGTCTAGGAATTTCGCACTGTATGGAAAATGGACCAGATAGACTACTCTGAACATTTGGATTTATATAAATAGCCCTGAAGCCATAAAAATCAACACTAGGGTAAACCTATTGGAACCATCCCTCTGAAAGCAAAGACCAAGCAGAGAAAATGTAAATTCTTCCCAACAGTTTCTGAAGCTATGTGCCCCTCTATTCATTGCTTAGGCTAGCCACAACAAGAAGAGATGAAAGGACTGATTCCTCAGCAAGGTTGTCCCATTAACTTCAACAAGGGTTATATTGACTGTTTCCAGACAACAAATAACAAGTGCCATGTGATGTAAAGTGTGTGTCTGTATATGAAAATGGCACATTTACTTGTTTTCTTAAAGTAAGCAACTTGTTATCATTTAATCTATAGATTTTTCTGAGTTAATGAATAATATTATTTAGATTCTATTATTTTGTATTAGTTGCAACCAGCTGTGTGTTAAGTCTGTGGAGAGATTCTGTGTAACTGTGTACGAAGGGGGAACAATACGAACAAGCACAATAATGTGTAATAACAGAAAGTTTTAAGAAGAAAGTGATTATGTGCCCTCATATAGTTATGTTTCCTTAAACCAAACAGGGATATAATTTTTGCTCCTATTAGAGGTTTTGCTTGGCAGGGGTCTAAGACAGTAATGGAAATTTGAGTCCTGTGGACATTTATGTCATAGAGATTCTTATATTTTTCACCGGCCAAGTCAATTTTCTGTATTGGCTAGAAACCCAGCTGGGATCTTAGACAGAAAGGAAACTGTGGGGTTTTTTTCCTTAATTTCTGCCAAGATAAGGCCAAAACAAAGTGAGAACCTCATAATATGCTTTGGTTGTCTGCTATAGAAACTTTACAATATGATAATTTGAATCTGTTGATTCACTATTAGTTTTGGCATTGATTTGATAATGTTACTTAGCTTCAAAATTTGTAGTAAATTAATTCAGCAACATACTTTTAAAATTTATATTTGCTTGCTTATTCTTTTTCAATAAAATCCAGAGTACACAAACTGGTCTGTAAAATTTCAAATTGAAGAATTCAGTAACTAGTTACCGTTTTTCCAGTGAATATCTAGGTACCTCGTTGGAAGAGCCACATGAAGTACTTTGCCACCTCAACATTAGAGACTAGAGTTGATGAACATGATAGCATCTGTAGATGTAACTATGAAAGATATGAGTACTGTTCCAGACAGGTTAAACTTTATATATGTATAACTACAGTACAATGCATTGTATTAAAGACCTATGGAAACTTTTGGATTGTGAGAAAAAGGGAGTAACATTTATGTCTCATGAGTTGGCTTTTCAGGGAGACTGATGATGTCTTCCTAGGGAAGTGAATCATTAACAATATCTTTTTTCTATGCAGGACATCTTCCAGTAAGCCAAAGTAAGAAATATGCAAACAGGCTGCTTCTTTCTATCTAACATTTACCATGATTCAAAGCAGACCTGTGAAGTTCTAGGGATTAAGCAAAAGGAAACTGAATAGAATGACAGCATATTTAGATGTTTTAGGTTTAATTATTGGGTGCACCAATTAGTTGTGGAAGAGATTAACCATGATAAACAAAGGGGCATTCATCCACAATGACATGATGATATGATATTGCCCGCATGCTGATACAAAACATTATTTCATATCTAAGGTCCCCTGCCTACAGCTGAAAATGGACATGCAACACCCCATCAAATTCAAGCATACACTTTATTTTTTAATGAACATCAATTTCTTTATGAAAATGTTGTAATAAGGCATTTATTAGAGACTGCTGTTGAGTAAAATGTATTTTCAGATAAAGGCAGCAGTAGGTTAAAAGTACCTAATCACTGCCTACAGTCATTTGTAGGCTTGGAGGAAACTGGTAATTCTGAAAGAACCCCCCCCCCCCCCAAACCAAAAAACAAAAAACAAAAACAAAACAAAACAAGAGACTTCAAATTGCAAAACTAGAAAAAATAAGAGGGCCTTTATTTTGTCACGAGGAGGAGAAATCGTCCACTGTTTCCTTAAAAACAAATAATTTCAATCTTTAAAACAATTCTGAACATATTTTCACTTTGTGCATAGCTGGAGGCAGGTTAGCTTTGAATTACATACACAAGTCAGGTCTCTGGCCCATATTCCTCTCAGCGTGTTACTCATTCTAAACCCAGCTGTGTCTCTGTCTGCCATGAGTCACTATCTTGCTCTCTATTACTGAATGATTATTGATTTTTTTAATATACTTTGTACACGTTATAACTTGATACACATCAAAGTGAGTGAACACCAAAACATTTCAAGTCTTTCTTTGCTAATTGTGTTGTTGCTTCTTTAGAATCTTAGTCACACCTTCAGTTTTTCACATGTTGAATCTTCAGCTCAACCCTATAGAGTTTAATGACTGGTCTTTTCTTCCATACTTCCTTCTCCCACCTCCCTTGCGTCCAAGAGCTCTGCTATAGTCTTTTCAGAACAGCTTGCAGCTTCGTTAGAAAACTTGCTATGCCATCAATTGTTTTGAAAGCACGTCATACTGAAACTTCTCAAAGTAATCCAGTACATTCTGTTTGTTACATGTCAGTGATGCTTTGTGTTTTGTTTTGTTCTTCATTCTCATCCCCATATTTATATTTCTTTCTTTTTATATATAATGTTTAGAAGATCCTTCAGTTATGTTATGATAAGAAATAGGTCATCTGTACATATTTGTTATTAATTTTGATGCTTCCAAAAATTAGTTTTCCTAAACTGCATGCAAATAGAAGCAAATGATTCATCTCAACAAAATGAAGCAGACTCATGTTTAGTAAAAGACATCTATATTAATTTAACTCTATTCTAAGAATACACATTTTCCACTGAATTATTTTTATCAAAACAAATTATCAAAGCTTGATAATTAACTTCCCAACAAATGAAAATTAGCATATATTATATGAACAATGTGCATTAATCAACTAATGTCTAGTGAGGTACCCACCTAAGCATGCCAAGGAATTATGAAGTTAATGAAAGGAGGCAGTACACAAAACTGTAACAAATTAAGCAAGACATCACAAATTCTATAGGTGTTTGACTGAAGAGGTTAGAATTTAGTTATTATCATATTTACATGGTAAATGTATTCCAGTACTGAAGTCTTAGAAGCATGCAATGACTTGTATTTTGTCAAGCCTACAAATGTATTTTTATTTACCATATTCTTTTTATTTTAAAATCTATTTTTAATTAAGTTTTTAAATCAGTGAATAATACAGATTTACCTAACTGTTTAAAAGAAGCTGGGACAAGAGACAAGAAAGGGAGAATGGGGTAACATGTGGAGAGTGGGGTAACATTATAGTGACACGTGGGGTAAGAGGGAATATCATTATCACTAGTCTAATGCAATGCTACCTACTACCGAGCCCATTACTCAGTCTTGTACTTTAGTCCAGGATTGGGCCCTAATGAAGTGGTAAGACTATTAGGGCTGTGCAAAGCTTCGGTTCCAGTTTTGATTTGGTGGAGATTCAGCCTGATTCAGTGGCTGAATCTCCAAATCTGAATCAAATCAAGAGACCCTTTAATCTCTCCAAATCAAATAGGAACCCCCCAAATAGATTCAGAGAGATTTGGAAAGATTTAACGATTCAGCCATAGACAGAACTTTAAATGTTTTTTCTACATACCTCAAGGTACCAGGCAGCTCATGAATGCTGAGATGCTGGAGCAGATGGAACATCCCAAAGGAGCATGGGGGGCACTCCATCATGCTCGGCAGCAGACCTGAAAGTGGACCAGAAGCACTTCTGTTCCACTTCCAGGTCCTCTGGGAAGAGTGCTGCCCCCCACCCCCGTCCCCCTTGCTTGGCACCTGGTGCCTCCTGGGACTGGGGGGCACCTAGGATCCCCCTGTGGCCAATCAGTATTCCAGTCCCTTTCTATGTTTGCCACTAAACATCCAGCCCCCCACATGGTCCCGTGGGACACTTCATCCACTCCACCTTTGCTGCATTCACAAGCGACACCTGGTATCTCAAGGTATGTAAAAAAACTGTCCCAGGGGCACAGGGCCAGGAAAGGGGGAAGCCACATTCACAGGCAAACCCCAGACCAAAGTAAAAGAAAAGAAAAACAACGTACCTGTTGTAGGGGCCAGGAGGAATGAGGAAACGTGCGGTGGGAAACTGCCTGTGTGGATCATTAGTTGTGCCTATATCCAGCTGGAGATGCCATCCAGTGGAGATAAAGAGTGGTCCCAAGGCGTGGGAAGGATGCTGAGGACCAGAGGACCAGCGGGGAACCACCGGGCAGAAGGCGTCCAGCTGCTGCAGCCAGCAGCTGGTGGTGGTAGTGGCAGTGGCAGCAGCGGTGGCAGAGGTGGCAGAAGCTGCAAAGGATCCCCAAGCCAGAGAAGACAGGCGGGGATCAAAGATGCCAGCAGAGAGGCCAGCAAAGGCAGCAGCAGTGGCTGCTGCAGCGGCGGAAGCAGTAGGAGCTGCAGAGGATCCCTGAGCTGAGGATCGGCGGGGATTGAAGGTGCCGGCAGAGAAGCTGGCGGAGAGGCCGGCTATGGTAGCATCAGCAGCAGCATCAGCAGCAGGAGTGGTGGGGAACCCTGAGCCAGAGAAGCCTGGTGGGGGTCAAAGGAGCCAGCAGAGAGACCTGCAGTGACCACTGGGAGAGCTGGCGTGAGAGCCCTAATTAGAGGCAATGGGGCCTCAGCTCCTGATCAGTGGCAGGGCTGAGAGAGAGAGAGACCCCGGCTGGGGTGGAGGCATGGGTCCCTACCCAGGGGGTGCCCTAGCCTAAGGGCATTGAGGGCTAAGGGTGGACGGAGCTCCCACTGTGGGTGCTCTGTTTCCTTCAGTGTTCTCCCTACCTTCTTTCTTTTGGGTCACAACTCACTAGTAGTCACAGTGGTGGCTTTGTTCATTTTTGCTTCACAATGGGTGTTTCAGGGAAAAGGGGTTTAGGATCAAGGCTGTGGCAGTGGTCCCCTTTTGGGGCTCATCGATCTTGGTCTCCTTTACAAGGGTAGATTAGCAGAGTCCTTAGCACCAGGCGAGGATGGCCGGAACCCCGTGAAAGGGGAGACAGGAGCCACGCAAGAACACACTGGGGCTACCAGCAGCAGACACTGAAGGCTAAGGGCACTGAAGAAGACAAGCCTGAAAGCCGAGGGTCTCCAGACCCTCCCACTGGAGCTCAGCCAGGGTCCTGGGTGGTTGTTATTGAAAGACAACACAGAGACCAAGGAAGACACCAGTGGGGGCTAGCCGTGAATAGACTCGGAGATCTGTCTCAAAGGGGGGCGAATGGT
>NW_005842078.1:1733909-1737896 GCF_000455745.1 Alligator sinensis
GGTCGGGGTGAAGGGAAGGTTGGAGCCCCATGAATGCCTGCTGAGATGCATGACAGCCCTGGAGGCCCCCTCAAAGGGGACCCCCTCCACTGAAAACACATTCAAAGTCATGGCAGGTGAGTTAGGTGGTCACCCTGAAGATAGCCGAGGTGCCCTCTGGGGTCCGCATGTGGATCCCTGGCAAGCAAAATCAACTGCTCTGGTGAAGGCAGCACAGGAGCGTATAATAGAGTGGAGGTGAGCACAAAAACATTTAAAGCTGTGTCTATGGCCAAACTGCTGATTCTCTGAATCAGCATCGAATCTTCAGATTTGTATTCAGCCAAATTTTATTGAGGACAGTGATCTGAATCAATGAACTGAATCACTGTTCCCGATTTGGGTCAGATCTGAATTCAAGTCAAATACAGCCCATTTTGCACACCCCTGAAGACTATCTCAGATTTCAGAACTAAAACATTATTTTAAGATTCTGCTGAAAAAATTTTAATGGAACATTTTATTTTTCTGTAGGAAAAGATTTATAGTAAGGACTAATACTTTTCATAGGAACATATGAGTTTAATGTATTACAGTCAATTTTCAACAATGAAAATATTGTTCAGAAATAGAAAAAAAAAATTCCAGTCAATTTGAAAGATTTAGAACTGAAACATTTAAAGGGAGAATGAGGAAATAAGCACCCAATTAGCCTTTCAAGATGTGTATGGAGGTTACATTTTAAGCATGATGTGGTCCACAAAAGTGCTAAACAGCCATAATGTAACAGGTGTTCATGGCTTCAGAGTGCTTTTAAAATGGCTTCAGAGTGCTTTTAAACCATGCCTGATGAGCTATCATATGAATGTGTTCTGGGGCAGAGTGCCTTAGTGAACCTGTGTACAGATGTGCAGTGGGGGTTACTTTTATGTAATTCTGCCTACATCCAATGTGCCGTTGCATAGGGCTGCACTCCACATGGTTCAGATGGAGTACAGAGATTAGTGAGTATCAGGTAGATTATAGATGTCATAGATTTCATAGATTTTATAGGGGCTGAAAGGGACCTCACGAGATCATCAAATCCAGCCCCCCTGACATAGGAAGGAAGTCTGCTGGAGTCAAATGATCCCAGCAAAATAGGCATCCAAATGCTTTTTAAATGAGTCCAGAATAGGTTCTTGCACCACCTCTGGAGGAAGTCTTTTCTAGACCCTGGGCACTTGGACTGTAAATAAATGTTTCCTTATGTCCAGTCTAAATCGGCCTTCCAGAAGTTTGTGACTGTTATACCTTGTTATCCCTTGGGGAGCCCTGGTGAACAATTGTTCTTTCAGATCCTGATGCATACCCCTTGTATACTTATAGGCTGCCACTAAGTCCCCCTGAGCCTTATCTTCTTCAGGCTGAAGTGCCCCATGTCCCTCAGCCTCTCCTCATAAGGCTTGCTCTCTTAGCCTTTGATCATGTAAGTGGCTCTCCTTTGGACTCTTTCAAGCTTATCCACATCCCTCCTGAAGTGGGGGGCCCAAAACTGGATGCAGTACTCCAGCTGCAGCCTCACTAAGGCTGAGTAAAGTGGGAGGATAACATTTCTAGTTTTGCTTAAGATGCATCAGTGGCTGTGTTCCAGGGCACTTAGGTGACTGCTCCTAGATGAGCAGAAACTGCCTGGGGTGAGCCCAAAGAGCCAGACAGGAGCCCAGGTGCAGGTTGCCATGGCAACCAGCTAATGAGGAAATTAGCTTGCACCTGCACCTGCACCTGGTCAGCTGGCTGGAAGGAGCAGGGCCCTGGGCACACATAAACCCCAGGATGGGAACTAGGGAGTTCAATTCTCTGCTGGTAGCCAACCAGGAAGGAGCCCTCCTAGAGGGAGCTATGGGAAGAGGCCTGAGGGCTAGTCTAGACTCTGATAATGCTGGGGGCAAAGTTGACCCTTTTAATGGGGTGAAGCACAGTTGGGACTTATGTGTTATGTTATAGCCCGGGGTGTAGGTTGTAGCCATGTTGGTCTAAGGACATAGGCAGACAAGGTTCTTTGGGTGAATCTGATATCTTTTATTAGACAAACTTAAATAGTTGGAAAACAATTATGAAGCAAGCTTTTGGGTGCAAAAACCCTTCATCAGACTGAGGAAGTTTCAGCAGTTGGTGTGTGCTCTTCCTGGATGGAATGAAAAGTAAAGAAGCTAGAGGCTGGGCTGGTATGCATAAAAGACAGGTAGTCAGTGAAAATGTAGATTGAGGGGTCAATGGATGAGAGACAGGTTGGGTTGTGGGGAGAGAGAGAAGGGGGATGAATAGTGGAGAGGTACCTGGGGAGTCAGCTGTCAGGCAAGTTATAATGTGTCATAAATCCAATGTCTATATTTAGTCCATGATTTTTAGTATCCAGGAGGTTGATGAAGTGGAGTTCATAAATTCATCTCTGGGAAGTGTTTTGTAAGTTTCCTTTGAGGATCAGGACTGAGAGATTGGAGAGAGAGTGGTTTTCTTGTGAGAAATGTGCCCCCACAGGTAATTGGGTATTCCTGTCCTTTCCTTGATAGATTTCCAGTGTGCATTCATTCTGGTGCACAGTTCTTGTTTGGTCTCTTACGTATTTTCCATCAGGGCATTTGGTGCATTGGATGAGGTATATTACATTTCTGGAGGTGCAGGTGTAAGATCCAGGAATGGTGATGGCTGTGTTGTGGGGTGTAGTAATTGTGGGGGTGGTGGAGATGTGTTGGCAGGTTTTGCATTTCTTGTCATGGCATGGTCTGGATCCTTTTGGTGTGTTCTGGGCTGGAGGAAGTTTGCTTCTGGTGATGAGGTTAGCGAGGTTCAGTGCTTGTTTGAAGGCTAGGATGGGTGGCTCTTGGAAGATCTTTTTTAAGAATAGGGTCTGTTTCTAGTATGGGTTGCAATTATTTCAGGATTTTCTGTATGGGTTTGAGGGAGGGGTGATATGTCATAACCAGGTGAGTGATTTGTAGGGGGTTTTCTTCTGTACTGCAGCAGTTCTTCACATGGTATCCGGGTGACTCTTTCAAACGTGAGATCTATCTCTCTGGAGGAGTGTCCTTGTTGGGTGAAACCTTTTTTAAGATTGGTGAGGTGGCAATCCCGGATGTTCTTTTCAGTTCAAATTTGGTGGTATCTGAGGGCTTGGCTATGTTAATGACATCTTCATCATTTGGACTGAAAACCTACAATCTCTGATAGAGTTCCATCAGAAATTCAATAATCACCATCCCTCCATTCAACTTTCTCTAGAATACTCCAGCACCAACATCTCCTTTTTAGACACAATGATCAGTATCTAGAATGATAAAATACAGACCACGTTATACAAGAAACTCACAGACCAACTTGAATATCTGCACAGAACCAGCAATCACCCTAAACACACCAAAAAGGCTGTGATATACAGCCAAGCCGTGAGGGGCCAGCAGGGGAGATTATGCTTAGGGGCAACCAACATGGGTTCATTAGAAGCAGGTCCTGTCAGACCAACCTGGTGGCCTTCTATGACCGAGTCACAAAATCCTTAGATGCAGGTATAGCGGTGGACATAGTCTTTCTGGACTTTAAGAAGGCCTTTGACACTGTCTCTCACCCCATTGTCATTAAAAAATTAGGGGACTGTGGCGTTGACACCTACACAGTCAATTGCGTCACTAACTGGCTGGAGGGTCACACCCAGAGAGTAGTGGTGGATGGGTCTTATTTGACCTGGAGGGATGTGGGCAGTGGGGTTTCGCAGTGCTCAGTCCTCAGGCCTGCGCTGTTCAACATCTTCATCAGCGACTTGGACGAAGGGGTGAAAAGTTCAAATTCACAGGTGACACTAAGATGTGGGGGGAAGTGGGCACGCTAGAAGGGAGGAATAGGCTGCAATTGGACCTAGACAGGTTACAGGGGTGGGCGGATGAGAACAGGATGGGTTTCAAAACTGACAAGTGCAAGGTACTGCACCTGGGGGGGAAGAACCAGCAGCATACCTACAGGCTGGGGAACTCC
>NW_005842078.1:1738992-1749573 GCF_000455745.1 Alligator sinensis
TGGCCCCAATGCTCTTTCCTGCCATGGCAGGGGGTCGGACTTGATGATCTACTCAGGTCCCTTCCGACCCTACCAACTATGAAACTATGAAACCTTGTCTGCCTATGTTATAGCCCATGGGCTCATGTTTTGTTTGCTGTTTATAAGACTGGTGGTTTGGGTGAGGCTATTTGGGGAAGGAGGAGGCCTCATTTGGGGCGCACTACAGCATGGGGACCCTGGTGTCAGTGAGGGCGTGGCATGTGGGGTGCAGAGACCCTGGTTGCAGTGAGGGCACAGCATTTGGGCTGAGGAGAGCCCGGCACTGAGGGACACAGAGACAAGGGCTGCGGAGAGCCCAGTGAGGACAAGGGGCTGAATTATAATGAGGCCTAAGTGAGACAATGCCAGTACCATCTGTGAGGCTTGGAGTGTGGTAAAGAGATGGTTGGAGCCATGCATACAGCTCATAAGGCTGGGGTGTCCTGTGACATCTATTTTGGAATGGGACCCACAAGGGTTCCGGGAACCCATGGGGTCGAGGAAATTAATCAGGACCATGTCCAATGGGACATGAAGGCAGCCTCCCTATACCATAAATCCATCAAGATGTGGTGGGCAAAAATAGAGGGTGCCCAGCAGGCTGTATTGGATCAGTCAAGGGGCCTTTGGGGTAACGCAGCCATCCTTGTGGACCCCATCCCATGACAGGCTGTATGCCAGAATTTGGTTTTCTTTGCCAGCTACAGTATCACATTGGTGGCTCATGTTCACCTTGTGGTCAATCAAGACTCCCAAGTCTCTTCTGGTCATGGTGCTAGCAAGCATAGCACTGCCAAGCTTATATGTATGATGCTGTTTTTTCCTCCCAAGGTAGAGCTCCCTGAACTTGTCTGCATTGAATGCCATCAGGTTTTGGTCTTCCCACCTTGCGAGTCTGTCCAGGTTGGCCTATACCCCCAGCCTGTCCTCCAGTATGACTGCCTTCCCCATAGTTTCCTGTCATCTGCAAATTTTCACCAGTCCACATTTGATGCCCAAATCCAGATTATTAATGAAAATGTTGGAGAGTATTGGCCCAAGTACTGAACCCTGAGGGATACCACTAGTTGCCTTGCACCACGTTGATTTGCTTCCATCAACTATTACTCTTTGGGTCAGACCCCAGAGCTAGTTTCCCATCTATCAGACCATGAGATGTTTGAGGCCACAGTTCCCCAGTTTAAGTATGAGGACATCATGGGAAAGTTTTTCTTGAAATCCAGATAAATGACATCAACCTCATCTCCCTTGTCTTGGCAGTGCATTGCCTGGTCATAGAAGGAGACAAGGTTGGTCAGGCAAGACCTTCTAGGAATGAAGCCATGTTGTCTGGCACTCAGAAAGTTGCTTTCCATTAGACTGTTGTTGATGGAACCTTTGATCTTCTCCAGGATCTTTCCAGCGATGGATGTCAGACTGATTGGCCTATAATTCCCTGGATCTTTCTTCCTTCCTTTCTTGGAGATTGGGATCACATTGGCTCTTCCAGTTTTTCAGTACCTCTCCCAAGCACCACAACCATTCTCATTAGGTAGAGCTCATCCTTGCAAGTGAGGAAGCTACATAACCGGCCAAATTTGGCCATGTGTTCTTTCCACAAGATGTTAGGGAGGCTGAAGTCACCCATGACAACCATGCATCGAGAGCATGCAGCTTTGGCCAGTTCCCTATTGAATTCAAGATCAACATCTTTCTCTTGTTTGGGAGGGCTGTAATAGACTCCTACAATTATATGGCCTTCCCCATGCTCTCCCCATATTTTAACCCAGAGGGTCTCAAGACACCCTCCTTGGTTGCTGAACTTGGTTTGAAGGGAAGTGTACTGCTCCTTCATGTAGAAAACCACACCCCCACCCCTCTTCTCAACATGGTCTCCCCTGTACAAGGTATATGCTTCTATACCTATGGACCAGTCATGGGTGGAGTCCCACCGGGTCTCCATTGTAATCTTTTTCATGTAGGAGAAGGTCCAGTTCCTTTTCCTCCTGGCATTTGTATACAGGCAGCTGAGCCTTATAATGGAAAGTATTATAATAGGTATAAAAGGATATACCTTTTACAATTGTATGGTAAGTCTCTTATAGTGTCCAACAGGCCAATTAATTTCTGCTCCCATGCCCAGTTTGCAAGAGTGTTGAGCAGATTTTCTTTGAGCACAAGAACTATAAAGTCAGGCAGGGAGCCTGCTTGTATTTTTGTGTCCCTGTCCTTTATCTTTTTTCAGTGATCACTCACATCTGCATATAACACATCTGCAATTTAATAAGAGCTTAAAGTATAGCTTTGTTTCATTTAATATTTTAACTAGACATTAGAAAAATGTGTAGTTATATATATATATATATATATATATATGTGTATATAGTTTTGTGAATAGCAACAACTCACTGCAACTTAATAACATGAAATGTTGCACTATAGGTGATGACACAGGTGACCTGAAAAATGTTCTATATAGTCATTTAAGTTCAAGTCTAACATATGTTGTTAGAGACCAATTTTGATAAGAAACTAGCACCAGTTTTACTATTGACTGATTGTTGTAGTAATCTAAACCATATTCTGAGATGCTCTGGCAAGCATTTAATTTTGCCTTAAGCTGAAGTGTCTTTTGTCTCTTTTAAATGTTGTTACATTTAAGGTAAAATCCTGGCTCTACTGAATTTAGTAGGAGTTCTCCCATTGATTTCAGTGTAGCTAAGATTTCCCCAATAAACTTTAAAGTAATGCACCCAGACAGACTCACTGGGCTTCTAGAGTCTCACTCATTCCAGGGGAAGCTTTGTGTTAATTCTAGTGAATGTTGAATCACTGCAATGTAATCCCTCTTTTGGTCATAAAACATTCTTATTGTTGTGGTGTCCTAACAACACTGAGAATCATCTAGCAAACACCAGTAAGCTTCTGCTTACTGCTCTGTGCTTCTGGAATGTGTATTATAGTAACCATAAACATTTCATTTATAAGAAAGAAGAGATTTGCCCTGCTACAGGGAAACTTGGTTTTGTATACTACTGTTCTTCACTCAAACATCCTTCCCACTTAGTCCTTTTGTAAATTGGTTGTGATTTTAAATGGTTTGGGTAAGTAGGCATTCTTGTATTCACCCCTGTAAAAATGCAGACTTGTTGATTGCAATCCATATCCCACTGTAGATAGTACTGGATAACCCTTGTAGATATAAGATAGTAATATATTTTTTCAAAGAAACATTGTACAATGTTGTTCAATCTCTGACTGGGCAATACACTTACGGTAGGAAAAAAGGAGATAAAGTAGAGTTGATAATGTATGGTTTTCTTTCCCAATAAAATTCTTGGTTTTAAAAAATGTCTCCTTCTGCATTAGGAAGTAACTCAGACTTTCTGAAATAGTGTAACAAAGAAAATGAGACAGAATGCACAATTCAGTAACTCCTTGGGGTTGTGGATGACCTAGATTCACATACCTCCTGTACTGCTCTTCTATGTCCCAGGTGCATGTTGTAACCAGTGGGCTAGATTTCGCCATTTCTCTTACTGTTTTTATTTTTTTTATATAAATGAATTAAATATTCATCAGGTTGTGACTGGTGACTCATTCAGATTCATAGAAAGTGAGGCCAGAAGGGACCTTTGAAAATCACCAGGTCCCTTCCCCTGCACTAAGCAGGAAAGATAACTGGGGATCAGGTGACCACAGCAAGATGACTGTCTAGTCTCCTCTTCAAGATTTCCAGGGTAGGTGATTGCACCACCTCTAGAGGGAGCTTATTCCACAGTCTGGACACACTGACTGTGAAGAAGTTTTTCCTAATGTTGAGCCTGAATTGGTTTTCAAGGAGTTTTTGGCCATTACTCCTAGTTTTCCTCTTAGGTGCCACGGTGAACATTTGCTCACCAAGCCCTTGATGTACTTCTCTAATGTAGTGGTAGGCTGCTACCAGGTCCCCTCACAGCCCTCTTTTCTTCAGGCTGAAGAGTCCCAGATCCCTCAGCCTTTCCTCATATGGCTTGTCATGTAAGACTCTTATCATATGGGTGGCTGTTCTTTGGACTCTCTCAAGCTTGTCCACATCCTTGTTAAAGTGTGGTGCCCACAACTGGGTGCAGTACTCCAGCTGCCGTCTCACCAGTGCTGAGTTGAGCGGAAGAATCACCTCCTTGGTTTTGATGGAGATGCATCGATTGATGCATGTGAGAGTATTATTTGCCCTACTGGCCACAGCATCGCACTGGCAGCTCATTCATACTGTGGTCTATAATTACACCCAGGTCCCTTTCATTCGTGGTGCAAATCAGTTTGGTGCTGCCAAGCCTGTAGATGTGTAGGGGGTTGCTTATCCTGAGGTGAAGCACTTTACATTTATCAACATTGAACTTCATCAGATTCTGATCCACCCAACTTGCTAGCCTATTTAGGTCCGCTTGTATCTGTAGCCTATCTTCAAGCATGACAATGGTTCCCCATGATTTGGTATCATCCGCAAACTTTGCCAGTGAGCTCTTTACCCGCACATCCAAATCACTAATAAAGATGTTGAAAACTACTGGACCAAGCACCAACCCTTGTGAGACAGCACTGCCCACTTCTCACTAGCATGACACATATCCATTCACTATGACTCTCTGGGTCTTATCCTGCAGCCAGCTTCTCACCCACCTGACTGTCTTGGAGTTAAGCCCACAGTCTTCCAAATTTCTCAAAAGGACATTGTGGGATACTAGATTAAAGGCCTTTGGAAGTCAAGGTATACAATGTCAACCTGCTCTCTCATGTCCAGGTGGCAAGTTACCTGGTCATAGAAGGAGATGAGGTTGGTAAGGGAAGACCTATCTGTGATGAAGCCATGCTGGCTATCATTCAGAAACTTATATTCTGCAAGCTTATCTCAGATAGAATCCTTAATTAACTTTTCTAGGATTTTTCCTAGGATGGAAGTTAGGCTGATTGACCTATAGTGCCAAGAACTGGACTCATTACTCCAGCTGCAGTCTCACCAGTGCTGAGTAGAGTGGAAGAATCACCTCCTTGGTTTTGATGGAGATGCATCAATTGATGCATGCCAGAGTATTGTTTGCCCTACTGGCAACATCATCGCACTGCCGGTTCATATTCCTAACTGTGGTCTATTATTACCCCCAGGTCCCTTTCATTCATGCTGCTAGTCAAATTTGGTTCTGCCAAGCCTGTAGGTGTGTTGACGGTTGCTCATCCCTAGGTGGAGCACTTTACATTTCTTGACATTGAACTTCATCAGATTCTGATCCGCCCATCTTGCTAACCTGTCTAGGTCCACCTGTATCTGTAGCCTATCATTAAGCGCGACCACTCTTCCCCATAACTTGGTGTTGTCCATGAACTTGGCCAGCGAGCTCTTCATCCCCACATCCAAATTATTGATAAAGATGCTGAAAATACTGGACCAAGCACCAACCCGTGGGATACTGCTGCCCAGTTCTCACCAGGATGACACAGATCCCTTCACTATGACTGTCTGGGTCAAATCCTGCAGCCAGTTTTTCACCCACCTGACTGTTTCAAAGTTAATCCCAGAATCCTCCAATTTTCTCACAAGGACATTGTGGGATACTAGATCAAAGGGCTTTTGGGAGTCATGGTATACAATGTCAACCTGCTCTCTTGTGTCCAGGTGGTAAGTTATCTTCTCTTAGAAAGAGATGAGGTTGGTAAGGCAATACCTACCTATGATGATATAGGTAGCCATGCTAGCTGTCATTCAGAATCTTATCTTCTACAAGTTTATTGCAGATAAGTTCCTCCCCCTGGTTTGGTAGTCTGTAGTATACACCTACAGTTAGGTCTCTTTCACTGCACCCCCTGTGCAACTTCACCCAGAGGTCCATTTTGGAGCTGATGTCAGCCTCCAAAGAGGTATACTGCTCTTGCACATAAAGGGTAATGCCTCCACCTTTCTTACCCATGTGGTCCCTTCTATGCAGAGTGTAGCCTTCTATAGCTATGCTCCAGTCATTTGAGGATTGTCACCAGGTCTCCATAATCCCTTCTAGATCATAATGCACACTGCAGAGTAAGAGGGATAGCCCCTCCTTCTTGTTCTCCATGCTCCTGGCATTAGTATATAGGCAACTGTCCCACAGCAATCAGCAATCAGTCAGCAGTCACTCCCAGCTTCTCAGAGCACACACCCCAGACACGCAACCCACCAAACAAATACTCAGGAAAAAAACAAAGGTACAGGCAGCTGGATTACCTACCTTTCCTGGGCAGGATTTGGTGCCTGGATTCTCTCCTCCTTCCTCCTCTTGCCTCCAGCAACTGCCTGCAAACTGCTTCCCCTGCTTGCAGTCCTGTTTGCTGGCTCCCTGATCACCAGTGATGATCCAGGCTCAAGTGCTTGATCCAATAGATATTTAATTGCTAATACAAAGTACATCTGAAATAAGAAAGATTTAAAAAAAATGTCCTATAGCCAATGGTCAGTATCCTGGAGTCAAGGCACTCATCTGGTATGAGGGAGTGAGGGAGAAGGTACTTTTACTTAGGTCACTCACACCCTAAACGAATACCCCAATTCCTATATTATTGGCTCTTTTGGGCTCTTTCTTTGTTTTTAATGTGATTCCTGTTGTGCCCTTGAGAAAACATTTATACATAAAAGTGTAATTGACAACTGTATGTAAAAATTGTTGATATTCTGAATTGATATTTGTTGATGATTTTTTTTGTGTTTGAATAATTACTAACTAGGCCTATATCAGAGTTCAGTGTATGAGGTTGCATGTAATCTGGATGTACAATATATATAAATTAAATTTCTGGAGATTATTTAATCACTTTTCTCAGCTCTGGTGTAATGTGTTGATGCATGACTACTAAGTCTGATCTGCAAACAACTCATTTAATCTGGGGGAAAATGTTCATGGAAAAGAGTAAATGAGGCTCAGCAGTCAGAGCAGATCCAGGTTATGCTTCAATGACTGTCACTGTCTCTTTAGCCATCACTTTAAGATCTGAGCCCTTTTGAAAAGAGCTGCAGGAGAAAGAGCTCAAGCTTCTCTTATTTATAGTGTCTAGAAAGAAAACAGAAACCACCAGACCACTAGCACAAATGGTCTTCAGGGATGTGTGTGTTGAAGGATCCATTCCGCTGAAATTCAGGATCTGAGATTGAAGTATTAAATGCAAACAGAACTGAAGGCTGCGCTCATCATTAAGTGCATTTTATTTGAATATCCTTTGCAATTTTAACTGCATAAGAAAGCTTCTAAAGTGCTTCGGGTTCCACAGTCCTTTCACATGTACTTTTGTATGCTGTTTGGATTGACAAAATAAAATGTTTCGCCAGAATAATCTAGGCACACAATTTACTCTTTTTATATCCTGGTGGGGTTTTTTAAGAGACAGAGTATGGAAAGTACTATTTCAAGTGTTACCTGGAGTAGTTCTAGTGATCAGCCTCTGAAAGCTGACAGGAACATAACAGATAGCAGAGCATTTACATAGCATCTTGGGGTACACACAGCCCTTGACTGCACCCTATTTTCATTCAGTTTATTTTAAGCCACAGGAATATAGACAAAGAGCAGCATGTACAAACATTTGCCATTGCTTGGAGCCACACAGAGAAGCCAGTATGAGTAATTTAGGGTGGAGGAGGAACAGTTGGGACAGAGAGGCTTCTAGTGGGTCTGCAGAGGAGGTGGCAGGTCCAGGGGTGGCGGTATATGTCTGAGGGTGGAGAAGGACAGGAGGGCAAAGAGCTAGAAATAGCCTTATCAAGGTTGGGGGGCCAGGAAGAGTATATCCAGGGGTGGGCAGCTGGGATTTTCCAGCCCCAGGGCTGTGCTCCAAATACTTACAGGTGCTCTATGGATCAGGTTAATCCATTCCTGATTTAAGTTATCTCTTCTCCTCTAGGTGAATTAACTTAGATTGGGCCTGCCATGTTTTGCCTGATTTAACCCCTCTGAACACATGCACACATGGGAATTTGGATCAACATAACCCTAGTTATGTGGCATAGCAGTTTTACATAACCATATACATTGGAATCATTGGTATCACTAGTTTCCAAAAGGAGAATTGCAATGACTTAAATTAGACTGATAGGTAATGATGTTTAAATAATAATTAGTATCTGGTTGTGTTACAACCTGGAAACATTTGTGTTCTTTCTCTGAATATGGCATTTGCATCTGTGCATTTCTTGATGAGGAGTGACTTGCTAAGAAGTCAGGTCAAAAGCTGTTTTTAAAGGACCAGGCAAAAACCAGAAATGCAACTGCCTAGTTAAGGAACTTCCCAACAGATACTGTAGTCTGATCTGTAGCTGTGATCTCATTTCTGGTGATACAGCTGTTATTCCAAAACTGAAAAGAGAGGGATCAAAAGAAACTATAAAATATCAGGCAACCTCAAACACCCTAGAAAAGAGTTTGGATGGATGAACTATGGCAGACATAATTATAAAGCTAATAGGTAATTGGACAGACACGGAAAGAGGGAGGGAGGGAGGTATAAACTGTGGTAGTTGTAGTCTGTTTTTACACTGACTACAGGTCAGGCTGACGTGTCCAGGTAAGCTCCTCTCACCCTCCCCTCAGGAAAGGGGCATGACTTTATTTCCCTTCCTGCCTCCTGATTGGTGAATGGGCTCCATCAATCAAAACAGCAGGATCTCAAGCCTGGGACTCGACCCAAGCTCTGTAAGGTAAGCCTGCCACGCTGGGAAATATTAGGGTATGATAGCAGAGCAAATAATGTAGCTAGAAAGAGTCAGAGGAATCTGACAACAATCAAGAGAGTCTGAGTACATTCAAAAAATATTTGGCTTGTGAGTCTTTACACCAAACCTGATAATCCTGTGTGTGCAAGTAAGAAAGACTCTGTGGCACCCAAGTAGAAGGGTTAGAAATGAGACCTTTTCTGATAGGGCCAAGATATGACCCCAAATGAACATGTACAAGCTACAGCCAGAGTTAAGCTGAGAAGCAAAAATTAAGAATTGCTGAATGGTGCGCGGGGCAGAGCTCAAAGATCAGAACAGTTAATTTCTCACTGTGTGGGAAATCTTTCACTTTTCAGACCTGACCTTCTCATTATGACTTTGTAGCTAGCCAAGCTCCTCAAATACAGCAGTGAGGAACATAACACAAGTGATGAGTTAAATCCATTTGTCCCCACAAGTTAGTCTCATCGGGCATGTCTATACATCACCTTATGGTAACGTTCTTAGTGAGCTGTGCTTTAGTACTTCCTTTTGGCAGTACTAGAGCACACACAGTAACTGCCTGTGTTGTTCCATGCATACAACCCACAGTTGATTTTAGCTGCTACTTCACCATAGCAGGGCACTAAGATGGAGGAGTTCACCACTACAGTGCAGTAGCTGCTGGTCATGTGTAGACTCACATAATACCTGTGTCACTATACCATGTTGTATGATGATGTAGTGCAATCACTATGGCAACCTAGGGTGATATGTAGACATGACTGCTCTTTTCCAAGCTGGCATATAGCTTCTCTTTCCTAGCAGCCTCCACAAAGCTAAACTTAACCTGCTGTTCTTAAGCATGTTCTAACTGCTTCATATTACCCCTGGCTGCCTCTTCCAGCCAGAGGTAAGGTTCTCCTTTTTCTTCCCCTTCCTGGATTCCAGACTCCCCATGAATCCATGGTGCGTATGCCTCCTCCATCTCCTATCCCTTCCTCTAAAATGTACAACCTAATTCAATGACAGTATGATAACTGAGAAAGGAATCCTGGGTTATTTAGGAATCAGATTCAATGTTTAAAATGGTCTCCAACTTACCTTGAAATCTATAACCCACTCTACAAACCCTCAATGGCTCCAGCTTCCCCTGGAGTGCTCATGGATCTCCCTGAATTTAACCAAATACTCACTTCAGTAGCCCTCAAATACCTGTAGTAGCAACTGGTTTTCCCCTAATATTCCTATATAATCAAAAAACTGAAGGATTTGAGGCTAGTTATTAACATTGTTGTACTGCAGATGCCCGTCACAGTGAATCATATGGATAAATTAACAGATTGCCTAATGCTTCAGTAGAATTGGGGCTACAGTTCATTCTATTTAAGTTCAACATTTCAGATTTAGTTCTTTTCTTAGGTGTCTCTAAAGCAAAAGCAGTTATCTCTAATGCATGCATGGTGGCTTTCTGATGAGAGCCCAGACTTTCCAGGATCTTCAAAAGATTGCAGATTATTACCCAAATAAGTTGGTATGTTACTTCTTCTTGTATTTTATGTCATGGAGTCTCCTCAGGGGGGTACTTACGTGGGACCACTGTGGAGTCTAGTCTCTGAATGAATGCCAGCTAAAATGTCATCTAGAGCACAGCAGGAACCCAGGCTTCTTCCCACCCTAAGATGCTGAAAGTTTTGGTCCCTCATCCTCCCTGGTCCTCACTCAAGGAACTAGCATCTGGTTCCATTCCTGAGAAAGGGACGTTACCTTTTGTTGGGGAGAACAAGTACAATCCAATTTCCAAGCAGCAACAAATGGCTCCACTTCAATAAAATGATTTCCTGGGGCAATGGCCAGAGGTTATCTTCCTCCCTTCCAAAGGGTTCAGC
>NW_005842078.1:1749583-1749938 GCF_000455745.1 Alligator sinensis
GTTCCTCTATCCCTGATGCAACCTGCACAACCAAGGGCACCTCCAAAAGAACTCATCTGCTTTCTTTCCAGTCCCCTGAGCTCCTAAGATCTAAAGCCCTTCTGCTGGTCACTTTCTTTCTAGTCTGTATTCTCAGAGTATCCCTCTGCCTACCCACTCCTGGAGCAGACATCTATCTTGACCTGCCAATTCTGTAGTCATGCTTATTTCTTTCTCTCCCTTGGACACCTCCTGGGTTTTATCTGCTATCTCCAGGTTGTTTATGTGTCAACAAAGTTATCCAAATGTTCATAGATAATGGAAGTCCTTGTTTCTTCCCACAACTGGACTGTCATCCTGCTACACAGCCCCATTA
>NW_005842078.1:1749948-1783134 GCF_000455745.1 Alligator sinensis
CTATGTACTAGCTTTATGGGTAAACTGAGGCTTGCAACATTATAATAACATGAAGACAATTACAGAATATTATAGTAAACCCCATAGTCTGTCACAGATTAAATATTTAGCTTTAAATTAATTCTATATGTGCTCATAACATATGCTTTCATATATACCCTATAAGCTGACATTCAAATAACCAGTGTCCAAAAAGTTTATCACATTAGATTCCTTTGAGGCTCACTTTGAAACTAAAAATGGTAAAAAAAAAAATAAAAAATTAAAAAGAAACAGAAAAAAAAGCCTTTTTTTCCATAGCTTTTCCTTCAATGTCCTTGAATAGTGTGGTAACAAAAGCCTCTCAAAGTACAGTTTCCCTAGATTCCAGTGTCAAATAATAGACTTGATTATAAGGTTCAAAACTGAGATGAATGTATTTCATTGAAACTAACCTCATCTTAAAAAATGTGCAGGCCTGAGTAAGAAGTGCACCTTAATTAGATCTACATCTTTATATTCTTTATATTCCCAATATATCACTCAGGAATTTTTGTACATAGATTTTTAAATGCGGTGCAGAGGACATCTTTCTAAATAATTTTCTAAATAATAATTTAAACAAGAGAACACTAGGTGAGGAAGATTATTTTTCTGCCTCCATTGCTTGCTTGTTTGTTTTCTTGTCTCTATGTTTTCATTTTTGCCTTTTCCCTTTTCCAGTTCACAAATTAACGTTCCCTTTCTGTAGTAAAAAATAATAGCAAGTGGATTCCAATGTTTAACTGACAATTAATGCTGTAGTTCAGCCAGTTAGAACAAATTATAGATTTACCTCCCCTCCAGTGTAGATATCAACTTTATATACAAGTGTTACCAGCTCTTATGACTTTATCTTGAGTCAAACGATATTTGGTATTTTTCCTATACTCCATCTCCAAGAGGTATAGGGTTGTTTTAGGTATAAGGGTGTTTTAGCTTCTGTTTCCTTATTTGATAATGTAACCTGAGAATACCCTTCTGCTTCAGAAACCAGAAGTCAAAGAAAAATAACCTAAATTCTTTTTGTTTTTGTTTTCTTAACTCTCATGAATGCTGCTTCATGATTTAATTTTGATGGTTGTGGTTCATAGATTTTTAATATAATGCTAGAAAAATGCTTGGGTAACAGTGGTAGTGGTGCAGGGTAGTGGCAGTGCGGCACCGGCCTTGCTCCCCCAGCTCTATCCCCCCATCCTCACTGTCCTGGTGAACCTTCATCCCTGTAAATGTTTGGCAATTTGCAAGTCCTCTTGCATAACACAAATAATTATGATGTCATAGGGATAACGGAGACCCGGTGGGACTCCAACCATGACTGGGCAACAGGTATAGACAGCTATACCCTGTACAGAAGAGATTGAATGGACAAAAGGGGTGGGGGTGTAGCTCTCTATGTCAAGGAAATCTCTGTGTCCCTTCAAGCTGACATTGGCACCCAGGGTGGATGCCTGGAGACCCCCTGGGTTAAAATCTATGGGAAATAAGGCACAGGGGACACAATGGTGAGAATCTATTACAGACCTCCTACCCAGGAGCAAAAGCTTGACCAGGAGTTCTCCAGGGAATTGACTAAAGCTGTGTGCTCCCAGTGCATGGTTGTCACGGGAGACTTCAACTACCCAGGCATCTCATGGGAAGAGCGCTCAGCCAAATCTGAATGATCACAAAGCTTTCTCTCATGCATGGATGAGCTCTATCTGATGCAAAAAGTTGATAAGCCAGCAAGAGGTAAAGTGCTGCTCAACCTCGTACTGGCAACAGGGGATGACCTAATCAGTGACCTAATGATCAAAAGGAAGCTGGGTGACAGTGACCATTAGCTGATCACCTCCACCATCTACCATAAAGCTGGCAAGTCAGTCAGCAATACAGAAGTCCTTGACTTAAGGAAATCTGACTTTGACACTCTCAGAAGGCTTGTCAGTGAGGCCCTAAGGGGCCATGATCCAAAGGGGAGGGGAGTTCAGGATAAGTGGTTGCTCCTCAACGGAGCGATCCTGGATGCACAAGGAAAGTCTATTCCGTCTCGGAGGAAAGGCAGTAAAAGGACACAGCATCCCCCTTGGCTCTGCAGGGAACTAGTGGACCTCTTGCATCTAAAAAAAAAGACCTACAAAAGATGGAGGACTGGATCCATTGCCAAGGAGGAATATTTTGCACTGGTTCAGACCTGCAGGGAGCAAACCAGGAAAGCCAAGGCTGCGACTGAACTCCAACTACCTACAGGTATCAAGGACAATAAAACTTCCTTTTTTAGACATGTGGGGAGCCAGAGGAAAAGCAAGGGTAACATTGGACCCCTGCTAAACCAGATGGGACAACTGACAACTGATGCCCAGGAAAAGGCCAATTTGCTAAATGGGTATTTTGCATCAGTTTTTCACCAGTCCCAAGGGATGCCGCTGCCCATTACAGGATGGGAACGCCTGGGTGAGGGTGATTCCTTACCTTCCATCAATGCTGATCTTGTGAAGGAACATCTTGAGAGGCTGGACACCTTCAAGTCAGCCGGCCCTGGCAGGTGTATCCTGTTGATCTGTGTGTGTATGTGTGTGCATGTGTTTAACTGATTTGGTGGCTGGAGGAACCCAGTCACATTGAAACTGAGTCCTGCAAGATAACTCCATTACTGGTGAGGACTTGCAGAAGGGAGAGATACAGCTCCATACAGAAACACAAGTAACACAAGCAGGATATTGATAGAATTACAGAGACCCGCCCAAAATGTACCCCTAATAAATGAGCACTCCCCAAAGTGATGGGCGAATCTGGTAACAAAGGAAAGATAACTGGGGGTCAGGTGACCACAGCAAGGTGACTGTCTAGTCTCCTCTTCAAAATTTCCAGGGTGATTGCGCCACCTCTGGAGGGAGCTGATTCCACAGTCTGGACACACTGACTGTGAAGAAGTCTTTCCTAATGTTCAGCCTGAATTGGTCTTCAAGGAGTTTGTGGCCATTACTCCTAGTTTTTCCCTTGGGTGCTCTGGTGAACAGTTTCTCACTGAGCCATTGTTGTACTCCTTTAGTGTTGTGGTAAGCTACTACCAGGTCCCCTCTTAGCCTTCTTTTCTTCAGGCTAAAGATTCTCAGATCCCTCAGCCTTTCCTCGTATGGCTTCTCGTGTAAGACTCTAATCATACAGGTGGCTCTTCTTTGGACTCTCTCAAGCTTGTCCACATCCTTGTTAAAGTGCGGTGCCCACAACTGGATGAAGTACTCCAGCTGCAGTCTCACCAGTGCTGAGTAGAGTGGAAGAATCACCTCCTTGGTTTTGATGGAGATGCATCGATTGATGCATGCCAGAGAATTATTTGCCCTACTGGCTACAGCATTGCACTGCCGGCTCATATTCATAACTGTGGTCTATTATTATCCCCAGATCCCTTTCATTCATGGTGCTAGTCAAGTTTGGTGCTGCCAAGCCTATAGGTGTGTTGGGGGTTGCTCATCCCGAGATGGAGCACTTTACATTTCTTGATGTTGAACTTCATCTGATTCCACTTGCTAGCCTGTCTAGGTCTGCTTGTATCTGTATCCTATCTTCAAGCATGACCACGCTTCCCCATAACTTGGTCTCATCCACAAACTTTGCCAGTGAGATCTTGACCCCCACATCCAAATCATTAATAAAGATGATGAAAAGATGCCTACACAGTCAGATGGATTGCAGATTGGCTGAAGGGTCGCACTCAGAGGGTGGTGGTGGATGGATCATACTCGACTTGGGGGGAGGGGGGAAGTGAGCACGCTAGCAGGGAGAGAGAGATTGCAGAAGGATCTGGATAGGTTACAGGGGTGGGCAAACAGGAACAGGATGTGTTTCAATACGGACAAGTGCAGGGTGCTGCACTTGGGTAGTAGGAACCAGCAGCACACTTATACGATGGGGAGCTCCCTACTTGAGAGCACGGAGGCGGAAAGGGATCTTGGTGTCATTATTGACTCCAAGATGAACATGGGCCGACAATGCGAGGTCATGGTTGGCAGGGCTAACCGGACCTTGTCGTGCATCCACAGGTGCATCTCGAGTAGAGCCAGGGAGGTGATCCTCCCCCTCTATGCGACGCTGGTCAGGCCGCAGCTGGAGTATTGTGTCCAGTTCTGTGCGCCCCATTTCAGGAGGGATGTGGACAACATGGAGAGGGTCCAGAGGAGGGCCACCCGCATGATCCGGGGACAACAGGGCAGACCCTACAGTGAGAGACTGCGGGACTTGAACCTATTCAGCCTCCACAAGAGAAGGCTGAGGGGGGACCTGGTGACCGTCTATAAACTCACTAGGGGGAACCAGAAGGGTTTGGGGGAGACGCTGTTTCCCCTAGCCCCCGCTGGCATAACAAGGAGTAATGGGCACAAGTTGATGGAGAGGAGGTACAGATTGGACATCCGAAAAAACTACTTCACAGTTAGGGCGGCTAGGAGCTGGAACCAACTTCCAAGGGAGGTGGTGCTGGCCCCTACCCTGGGGATCTTTAAGAAGAGGCTGGATACCTACCTGGCTGGACTCATTTGAGTCCCATTTTTTGTTTAGGGTTCTTTTGTTGTTCTCCCGCCCTGGCTGGGGTCGGGCTAGAAGATCTATTAGGTCCCTTCCGACCCTAAAACTATGAAACTATGAAACTAGGAAAAGGACTGGATCAAGCACCAACCCTTGTGGGACAGCACTGCCCACTTATCACTAGCATGACACACATCCATTCACTATGACTCTCTGGGTCTTATCCTGCAGCCAGCTTCTCACCCACCTGACTGTCTTGGAGTTAAGCCCACAGTCTTCAAATTTCTCAGAAGGACATTGTGGGATACTAGATCAAAGGCCTTTGGAAGTCAAGGTATACAATGTCAACCTGCTCTCTCATGTCCAGGTGGCAAGTTACCTGGTCATAGAAGGAAATGAGGTTGGTAAGGGAAGACTTATCTGTGATGACGCCATGATGGCTATCATTCAGAATCTTATATTCTGCAACCTTATCTCAGATAGAATCCTTAATGAACTTTTCTAGGATTTTCCCTAGAATGGAATTTAGGCTGATTGGCCTATAGCTACCTGGGTCATCCCTCCAGCCCTTCTTGTGGATAAGCACAACATTGGCCCTCTTCCAGTCCTTAGGGACTTTTCCAGAGCTCCATGAGTGGTGGAAGAGTTTCACCAGGGATTCCACAATGACTTCGTCCAACTCCTTCAACATCTCAAATGAAGATCATCCGGTCCCCCAGTGGCTGATTGCTGAGTGGGTGGTGGGGTCCACTGGCACTTCTCTCAGTACCCCCATATTCTCAGGGAGGCACCAGCTGCCATCCCCCACTCCCCAGCTGGCAAGGGTTAATCTTAGGCGGGGCACATACCCCTCCCAGTGCCCACTCTTTGTGTCACCTATGCTCTGACCATAGTCTCAAGATGCTTTCTGCCCCTAGCTGAGAACAGTTATATAGACATATGTATGGATCCTTTTAATGTAGGTCTGACTTTCCATATATATATACCAGCTATGCAGGTGTGAATTGTGTTTCAGTACTGATACTCATGGAAATCTGTTCATGTGACCTTTCCTAATGAATAGCTGTGACATCTATAGCCTGCCCCAAACTGTTCTCCAAATCACCCATTGTCCAGAAGGATAGTTGTTAATGGCTCACTGCCGCACACCCCCAAAATTCTTTGCCTGGCAGCTTGCAATGCCACTTGAAGGGACTGCAGCTGTCCCTTCAAGCACACATCCTCGCTCCCTCCCAGGAACACTGCCTGACATCAATTGCTCAAGTGTGCTTCTGTTAATGCTGTTAATGATAATGTCCATATTCAACAATTCTTAATTCAGGGTTTGGCTGTTTCAGTGTTCTGGTCAGCACCTGCCTTTTTGCCAAAAACTGGGTGTAGAGAGTGTTTGGAGATTTGTGACTGCAATATTACTTGGTGGCTCTGGTGCCTTGAGGTCTGGCATAGACTTGATGTGCTAATGCAACCTATTCAAAAAGAGCATGGGGACCTCACACACATTTATTCCCAGCTTTTGCCAGATTGGGTATGTTTGCTGCTGTGATACTTCATGGTGGGTCTATTCATTGTTACACTAAATGCTAAATGCTATTATCTGCAGCTCTGGGTGAATCAGGGGTTTCTGGGGTCATCAGACACACCATGATTTTAGAGGAGAGGCAGCTTCAGGAACCTGAGGTGTGCAGGAATTGAAATGTGAAGATCAAGGCTGAAAATGACCCTATTCAACAGCTGTACCTATTCAACCCCCTTGGCACAAGCAGGTGGTGCTCTAAGTGAAACAGTGACTGTTGTGTCCTGCATAACAACATGGCTTTGATTAATCCTGATGGAATCTGTGAGGAGAACCAGATGCTTCTGGTCACCCTGGGAGTGTCCAACCAGAGAATGGAGGCACTCAAGAATGTAGAGATATTGCTACTGAATGTAATGCAGACTATGATGGACCTTCTTCAAAGGTGCCAAAATGCAGGGTAGCACTTTTGCAGGCCTTGTTATACCAGCTAAATGGGCCATGAGATGGAGTTGGAGAACCCAGAGGAAGCTGTGGATCTTGAAGCTGACAGGGTTCTGTGGATCAACCTAAAGAGCAAAGATCTCAAGGTCTGGGCCCACAGCAGCACCTCTGACTTGGAATGCATCATTATTACCGTGACTTGGGATGATCAACAATGGCTTGAGAGATTCCACATAACCAGGTACACAAAAAGTGCACATAGTCTTGCTGCTGTCACCACACATTGAGTGCCAGGATACTGTCACTCATCATCCCATTGCACCACAAAACAGGGTGGCCATGGCTATCATGAAACTAGCCACCCCTACCAGCCCCTGCTTCATTGTGAACCAGTTTGGTGTGGCTCCCTGTATGGCCAGGGCCATACAGTGTGTGGCCATACAGTGATATGTGAGATATGCCAGCTGCTGAAGGACATCATGATGAACAGCTTCATCTGCCTCCATAACCACAGAGAATTTATTGAAGACTTCAAGGCAATGGGGTTCCCTAACTGCCTGGGTGCATTAGACAGCATACTCATGCCTGTCTTATCCCCATCCCAGGGGAGCTTGTCATTCTCCAAGAGGAAAGGATTTGCCTAAGTTATCCTCTAAGCCATAGTTGATCACTGAGGATGGCTCAGTAACATTTAAACTGGCTGGGCAGGCAGTGTGCATGATGCACGTGTCTTTCAAAACTCACAGCTGCCTGGCATGATGGAGATGGGACAATATGAGCATGTGATCCGCAATGTAATGATCTAGGGTGTTGCCGTGCCCCCACTTATCATAGCAGATTCAGTCTACCCCCTCCTTCCCTGGTTCATGAAACCATACGGAGGACTAGTTACAAACTAACAAAAGGAAGTATTCAACTGCTACCTGAGCAAATGCTGGATGACTATCGAATGCACCTTTGGCAATCTGAAAGCACTGAACTACAAGCGCAAGGTGGAGCCAGAAAACATTATGACATTCATTGTGGCAGCCTGCATGTTGCACAATATTTACAAAACCAGGGGGGAGGTATTCAAGAAATTCTGGTGTGAGGAAGTGCAGAAGGCACTGGCCAGACAGAGACATAGGCAGGCAGGACACGGTGCCCCCTATGATAAGCATGCAAATGCTGGTCAGAGAGTCATTGTGCAGAATTGTCCGGCCACACACATTCTGACTCCTGCAGATGGTGAGGGTGCTCTGTAGGCCACCAGCTGATCAGCACTGAAAGCTAAACTGTTCAGCAGTTACTGTTGAACGTTTCTATAAAAAAAAAAAATTCAAAAAAATAGCAAGGCTTATGTCTGTCTCATAAGTACATTGTCTCTAGTTGGGGGGGTGAAGGCATGGTTATGGTGGGGAAATTGGCGAGAGCCAGAGAGGGCTGAAGTCTACAGGTTTTCCTTTGTTTTGTGTGTATGAGGGGTAAAATGCAGCAAGGACAATAAATTGCATTACCTACCACTGGTCATATTAACTTGATGCCCAATATGTGCACAAAGAAATAAGAACTTCATTGGGTGCGGATGTGTGCACGTATTATAAGCACTCAGAGAATTTCAGCACCCTGTTTTGAGATGGGGAGGTGATAATTATGTGGCTTTCTGCTCCTGTTTCCTGGGGCAGGGGGTATGTCCACTCAGAAGGCCAGAATCTCTTGTTAGGCTGGGGGGGAGCTTGAATGGTTGGTATGTAGATTTTAATTTGATGGGTGGAGCATGGGGAACAGCCCAAAGAAACCAGGACTTGGGAGGCTTTAGGAACAGAGATCTAAACAGATACATGATGAGCAGTGTCTGGGGATGGAAGGGAAACATTGAATGAAACAATGACCCTCAACAGTGCAGGAATGTGGGTGCAGAAGTGGGGGGGGGGGTCCAGGTCTTCTGGGATTGGTACCCCTTATGAGATAATGCAGGGAGCACATTATTGGAGTTCCAATTAGCACACCACAGCACTCCAATATGTATGCAAAGATAGATATGAAAAATTCACAGGGTGCAAATTTGTGTGCATATTATAAGTGCTCAGAGAATTTCAGCACCCTGTTCATAGGGGTAGTTGTTTGAGTGACATAAAAAAAAAGTGGATTTACACATGAAATAAAGTTGATTTGAGGACAGAAATAGGAAAATAAAAAATAAGAATAAAAATAAAGATAGAAATGAAAAGAATAAGAATAAAAAATAAAATATTCATGTAAAACATTCCAATAAAAATGTGTGTGTAAAATTATGTGTGAAATTAATAAAATTAATAATTTGACACAATTAAATTAATGAAATAATGCCACTTTCAGTCATCTGTACATATCAGCAAGCTGTGAGCTATAGAGATCACTGGTCTTTAGCAGGGATTAGCAGTGTGTGGCACCCCCAATGTAATTTAGTACATGGAGATTAGCAGGGTGGATTGTTATGTGGTATCCCCTGCAGTAATTTACAGTGAATAGCACACTTAGCATTTCATGAGATATAAGACCAATGATGTGCAAGCCAGGGGCAGGCAATTATTTCAGATGGAGTGTTGTTTACCCAGTTTTGGCAAGCTGTCGAGGGCCCCATGGGTAGCCCTGCCCCTTGACAGGTGCCCCACCCCCTGGTCACCATCTTGGGAGCAATGTCCCAGGGCCAGCACTGGTGGGGCCCAGAGCAGAGCGCAGGCTGGCAGGGGTCTGTGAAGCTGGGCTAGGCTGCACCAGCAGGGAGAGGGGGGAGTGCACGGTGCCAGCCATGGGGCAGGGGTGGGGGCACTTTTACCTGAGATCAGCACCATCTTGTAACCCACCCCACTGCCAGCCTGGGCCCCACACCAGCTCTGGGCTTCTGACAGCAGCAGCTACGCTCCCTTCCACTTGCCACACCAGCAGCATTTGCTGCTGCTGCCCACCTGGAGCTTGTGTGCTGGGCAGCCCAGAGGCAGTGGTGGCAGCCTCACCACAGCCTACTGTGGTGTGAGCACTGGGTGGGCAGCAGCAGCAAATGCTGCCCAGCATGGCAAGCGGGAGGGAGCGCAGCTGCTGCTGTCACAAACCCAGAGCTGGTGTGGGCCCAGGCTGGCAGTGGGGTGGGTTCCCTCCTCTCCCTGCATGAGCAATGCAAACTGGCTCCATAAAGCCCCTGGCAGCCCGGCCCCATGCTTCTGCCACCCTGCTCTGGGCTACACTGGCACTGGCCCTGTGCTCTCACCAGGCTGTTGCTGTACTCCATGTTCCCACTCACTGCCCCTTCCCCTCTCATGCCACAGCCATTCCCCCACTTCTCTCCTGCTTGCCAAGCTCTGGCACCACATGGTTCCCAAATGCAACATTGGCAGTGCAGGAGGAGCTGGGATGTGGTGCCAGAGCAGCAGCAGGGAGGGGTGAAGCAACAGGAGAAGTGCAGCAGTAGTAGATGGGAAGCAAGTGGCAGCAAGCAGGAGCACAAATCCCATGACAGTGCCCTGGGTCCAGGAGTAGCAGGAGCATAGAGCCTGGGATTGCAGAAGTGCTGGTGGGGGCTCTGCCTGCCATGGTGGACTGAGGCAGGCTGTGGACAAATCCTCCCCCCCACACAAGCCACAACCATTCCCAGCCACCCCCCCCCACATACTCGCAGCCACAACCACAACCTCCATACCTATCCACACCCCAACAACTCACACACACACATGCCACATACCCATAAACCTATAGCCACCTTCCCACCTCCACCCTCCCACAATATACAAGAGTTAGACTTCATTTTAAGCTATTAAACCCATTTAAAGCTGTTAAATTATTACCTCTATGTATACTAAATAAACATGTAAATCAGGAAAAAAATTTTTAATGAAATTAATGAATGCTGTAGTACATGTTTGATTTTTAGAATGTAATTTGCTATTTTTCTGGTTCAGAGAACTTTTTGAAAGGAATATTTCTGGGGGGCAAGGAGTGGGATTTCTGGTGGCAAAGGTCAGGGGTTAGGGGGTGGGACTTCTGGTCCCAAGATGGTGACCAGTGCGGGGGACCTGTCAAGGGGTGGGGTTACCTCAATGGCTTGCCAAAACTTGGTTAGCGGCCCTCCACCCAAAATAATTCCCCGCTCCTGACATAGCCATTAGCTGTATTAATATGATGTACTCTCAGGCATGTATACAGCAATCTCCCCCTTTCCCATCCTCTCCCCAAACTTTTGAAGGAAATTATCTGTCAAATTATGCCACCAAAGAAACCCCCATGTTTACATTTCAAGGTATTTTTTGAATATCACTGCATCCAATATACAACCCACACTTAAGTGTCATGGTGCTATAGGGAATTAAAGCCAAAGTGAAGAAACAAAAGTAAAATCACATATGTGTGGAACCATAGTCAGAAAGGTCAAGAAATAAAGGCAATTACATGGACTGAAGTTTTCACATCTTGTTACAGTCAAATAAAAGGTATATAAACTATTAGAGTAAAATAGTGTGTCATTACTGACATACTACATAGGTGAATTATGGTCAGTATAGTTTTCTAAAGAAATGTTACAGCATTTATATTTCTCATTACTTCCCCACATTCCAAAAGTTAAAACCAATTGCCTTATGCCTCCAAAAATATTTTAAACTTAAGGCTCTGCAGGATTGCTAATCACTTTTGTTTCCTGTTTCCAGGTGCCTCGGATTTGTAGTCACAGTTGCAGCCAGCAGTAGGTTTGAGCAGGGACAGGGGTTTTTAACCCTCCTCCCTGGCCTCATACCCCCCTGCCCCCATAGACTGTGCTGCACCCCCAGTTGGGCTTCCCCCCCCCCGCTCTTTGTCAGCCAGCCCTCATTGTTCCAGCTAGGAAGCAGAGGGTCAGGGCCAGCCCTGCTATATGGAGCAGACAGCATAGCTCAGTCTGGCCCAGCCCAGGGCTAGAAAACATGCTGGGATGCTGGGGGACTGTGATTTAACTTAAAACAGGAAAGGGTCTGGGACAGAATTTTCATAAACTGTTTTGACCCAAATGAGTTAAATCTGATATTACATTCACCAGGTTTATCTTAAACCAGTTTCAGTTATTTTGAAGCTGGTTTATGTGCTCTGAGCTTGTTTTGTTACAGGTTTAAACCAGTTTCTGATTATTTAAACTGGTGTATGTTTAATTTCTGTCCCTAGCCTTGTAGCAGAAAGCCCCCTTTGTACATTTCCCTTCTGGACATTGATATAACAGAAGACCCTTCTTGCCTGCACCCTTCCCCACCATTTTGTGCATTTATTTTTCATTCTAAGTATTGGCAGAGACCTAGCGTATGTTTAATTTCTGTCCCTAGCCTTGTAGCAGAAAGCCCCCTTTGTACATTTCCCTTCTGGACATTGATATAACAGAAGACCCTTCTTGCCTGCACCCTTCCCCACCATTTTGTGCATTTATTTTTCATTCTAAGTATTGGCAGAGACCTAGCACAATCGTTGCATAGGTGGGCAAGACTCAGAGCAAGCCAGAAAGCTGAAGAGAAACCTAGAAACTACATCTACATATAAATTAAGCTCAGTGTCACTAAAGAAAACAAAAGAATTAAAATATCCACTTCAAAGACTGTAAATATATCCTGTGCTAACTTAACTCACTTACTGTCCCCAGTAGCCTTTGATCCTCACTACCTAACATTGCATTTTTATATATTTCTCACAGTGCATGTTTATATTTCATCTGTCTCATCTTTACCATGGCATTTTGTATTTTATATTTTATACTTTTAAGCCCTTAAGGAATGTACTCCCTGTAGAATGAAGTTACACCCTGGACCATTGTTAAAAATTGAAATTGCAATTGTAAAATGATAAAATCTGCTATATTGGGTTGTCTCTTGAATTAATGTGAGTATGAATGACAAACCAAGCACCTTTGGCTGTTAATTAACAATAGTCTAGCCAGAGGAACTTACCATTACAAATCTCTACTCTACAAGCCATTTTAAGCTAATCAAGCCAAGGAACTGATTCCTGGAACTGAGCACCCACTTTATTGACTATTCCTGTAACCCATGACAATACAGCCATTAAGTCAATAAGTCAAGGGTGGACTCCTGAAACTTCAGGTACCAGCAGGCAGAGACCCCTGTGACTAACAGCTGTCATGTACTACTCAAAATCCATGTGGGACAGTGATCTCCAGATTGGGCAGCCAAGATGATGCTGGGGGATCATACAAGTCTGCCAGAAAGGAATAAAAGGCAGTGAAGCATGACCCTCAGTGGCACCCTCTCATTCAGCACCTGACCTACTGAAACAGAAGGACAAGCAGGTGGCCCTCTTCTGGGGAAGACATCTCCTTGAAGGAAGCTGACCATCAACAGCAGACTCCAGGGCCTCAGATAGGTAGATATACTGACACCAGTGCTCTCACAACGACTACAGCAGCTACTATAATACAAGGGTTTAAATGACATGGGTTAGAATGAGTGAGTGAGTGAGTGCATGTGTGGGTGCTCATGTGTGTGTGTGTGTGCTAAGGTGAGCAGTACTCCTTATAACTCAAAGTTTGCATTTATGATTTTCTTGGTAATTTCACATCCCGTATAATGAATTATAATTTAGTATGATCCTGAGAGTTGGTCCTTTGTAGCCAACAGCCTTTATGTTCAGATTCCAGAGGGATTCCTAGAGTAAGAAGATTTCACCATTTCTGTGCTTATTGGCTAGGGACAGAAGTTAAACATAAACCAGTTAAATCATCCCATGCATCCCATGTTTTCCAGCCCTGTGTTGGGCTCTGCTGTCTGCTCCAGCAGAGAAGGGTTGGGGGTGGGGGACACAGGGACTGCCCTTCCACCAGGCAAACCCTGGCTGGGTTCTGGGGCCAAGGAGGGGGATTAAACTTCCCTTACCCTGAGTACAGAGCTGCCCTGACCTGTTAAAAACCTACTGCTGACTGTGGCTGTGGACTTCAAATCCCAGAGGCACCTGGAAGCAAGAAGAGGAAGTGATTATCAAACCTGCAGAGTCCTGCTGCTGTTATTCTGAACCTCAAATCTCAGAGACCTCAGGGGCAGCTGGAAGAGGAAGCGAACACAGCCCATGCTGGCTACATGCCAGAAAGCTGTGCTCTAGCACCCCCAAGTTTCTGGCCTGAGCTACTGCAGGTATGTGGCTGCATTACCTGAATCCAAAAGTGAATGTCTGTCCAGTTATTTCTTAGTTTAATCTCTGCAGTTTAGACTAACCTTCAAAGACTGAATCAATTCAACCTCAGGGTTTTTGATTGCCTATACTTAGTCATCCAGAACTGCTAACTCCTTTTACATCTGACTTACAAGACATAGAGTACTTGGGCCACATATTAGTTCTTCTCATAGTATCAGAAGGTCAGTTTGTTCCCTGATGTTCCTCCAGCTGTTAGGAAATAAACATGTTGTATCAGCCAAATGTACATGGATTGTATTCCTACTAGTAGCTGACCACAGAAAACATGAAGCCTTTTTCCAGTCTCACACAGAAAGTCCACATGGCAATGAAGTTGAAAATAAATAGAGACCTGAAAGGAAGATTAGGATTTCTTGGTGAGCTCCATACCTCAAATTCAATAACTGAGTAGAAGCCTTTGGGAGACAGACAGTTTCTTAGTATCTAAGCTACAAATAAAGTCTAATTAGCTTCAGTTCTGCGATAGTTTTAATTGGCATCAGGCATATACATCTGGAAGTGTTGATTTCAGGAGCCAGCATGATCCAGATGAGAGCAAGGAGACCTAAGTTTTAGTCTTGGTTCTGCTTCACATTTACTTTGTAATTTGGTTAATTCTCTTAAATTTTCTAGTCTGACAACAGTAAAATAAAAATAACATATACACAATAGCAGCAGGAACAGGGAAAAAAATGATTTAATAGATTTCATAGACATTAGGGCTGGAAGGGACCTTGGGAGATCATTAAGTCCAGCCTCCTACCCCAAGGGCAAGAAGTCAGCGAGTATCAAAGGATCCCAGCAAGACAAGTGTCCAAACGCTTCTTAAAGGAGTTCAAAGTAGGTGCTTGCACCACCTGTGAAGGAAGCTTATTCCAGGCCTTTGGGGCTTGGACAGTAAAGAAATGTTTCCTTATGTCCAGCCTAAAACGGTCTCGAAGGAGTTTGTAACCATTGGTCCTTGTCATCCCTTTGGGCACTCTAGGAACAGATGTTCCCACAGATCCTGATGCACATCCCTGATGTACTGATAGAGAGCCACCAGGTCACTCCTGAGCCTGTGATTTTCCAAGCTGAAGAGTCCCATGGCTCTCAGCCTGTCTTCATAAGGCCTATTCTCCTGCCCTCTGATCATGCGTGTGGTTCTTTGGACTCTCTCAAGCTTCTCCACATCCTTCCCGAACTGTGAAGCCCAGAATTGGATGCAGTACTCCAGCTGCAGCCTCACCAAGGCTGAGTACAGTGGGAGGATGACATCCAGAGATTTACTTGAGAAGCATCTATGGATCCAAGCCAGAGTTTGGTTTGCTTTACTGGCTGCAACATCACATTGGTGGCTCGTGTTCATCTTGTGGTCAGTCATGACACCCAACTCTCTTTTGGCCATGGTGCTAGTGAGTGTAGCACTGCCAAGCCTATAAGCATGCTGTGGGTTTGTTTTTTTTCCCAAGGTCGAGAACCTTACATTTGTTGATGTTGGATAACATCAAGTTTGCATCTGCCAACTTTTTCACTTTTTTCATAGACATTTCTGAATTGGAAAAATGTAATCCCATTTTCTATCCATATTTTCAAAGTGCTCTGAGATCTATAGATGAAAATGCTATATATATGCTATGTATTGTTATAATACAGCAAACAAATGAATGTGTGTGGAAAGATTAAATATACAGGTCAAATTTATCTGTAGTGCAACTCCATGGATTATTGGAGTCTCTCTCTCTGCATCTGGGATTAATTTGTCCTTTAGACTAATATAACAGTTCTCTGTTTGTTCAATTTCTAGAGTATCTATCACTGTAAGATATAGGCAGTTTATGTAGTTTACAGGTAGATAGTATAGATTGCTAGCACAGTAATCTAGTATAAATTGCTAGTATGCTGATTTCTGAGTTCCAAATTAGCCAACAGAGTATAGATATATTTTCAAGTAAATTAGATTATAATACAACATTTGCATATATCAGTTTTATCTCCCAATACAAAGATCAACCCATTGTCAGTGTCTCTGTATTTCAGATTGCCCAGTAACCCTCATGATGTTAGCTTACCCTCATTTCTATGCATAATGATATAGTGTTCTCTTGTTGAAGGTGTAGAACTCATCAGTGTTGTTGGGAGTTAGAAATACACATCAAGGAGAGAATATATTTTACTTTACATATTAGTAATGATGATAGAAGTCACTATCAATATTTCAAGTTTCTTTAACCTAGATAGTGCAAGAGATGCATTTTCTGTCAAGCTAGGGCCATGTGCCAAGTATTTGCTACTGAGAATGAGTAAGACTCTAAAATAAGAAGGCTGTGTCAGTAATAGTGATAGAAAGACAAATGCAATCTGTCCAGAAAGCAAATGTGAAATGCTAAAAACATGGTAACATACCATAAATGAGAGAAAGAGAAAACGTAATCCAGATTTCATAGCCTTCAAATGGAAGCATGCTAATTCACTGAACACCTGCACAAAGAACAAGATCTCACACCTGCATTGAGTAATCTTGGTACACTTATTCATACAGTCATGTGTTCTCATCTTCCATGTCTGCATGCATTTTATTTCAGAACAGTTATTCGTTATCATAAATTGCATAGATTTTATAGACTCTAGGGCTGGAAAGGACCTCATATGATCATCTGGTCCAACCCCTGCCCAAGGGGCAGGAAGTCAGCTGAGGTCAAAGGGTCCCAGCAAGATAAGTTTTCAAATGGTTCTTGAAAGTGTCCAGAGTAGGTGCTTGTACCACCTCTGAGGGAAGTCTGTTCCAAGCCTTGGGGGCTCAGATAATAAAGAAGATTTCCTTATGTTCAGCCTAAAATAGTCTTGCAGGAGTTTATGACCATTGGACCTTGTCGTCCCTTGGGTTGCTCTGGTAAACAGGTATCCCCCCAGATCCTGATGCACATCCCTTATGTACTTATAAGCTGCCACCAAGTCACCCCTGACCCTGTACTTCTTCAGGCTCAAGAGTCCCATAGCTCACAGCCTCTCTTCATGAGACCTATTCTCTTTGCCCTCTAATCATGCATGTGGCTCTCCTCTGGACTCTTTCAATCTTCTCCATGTCTTTCCTAAATTGTGGAGCCCAAAATTGGGTGCAGTATTCCAGCTGCGGCCTCACCAAGGCTGAGTACAGTGGGAGGATAACATCCTGAGTCTTGCTCGAGGTGCATCAGTAGAAGCAAGCTAGAGTTTGGTTTGTTTTACCAGCTGCAACATCGCACTGGTGGCCTATGTTCATCTTGTGGTCAATCTTGACCCCCAAGTCTCTTTCTGTCATGGTGCTAGTGAGTGTAGCATTGCCAAGCTTATAAGTGTGATGCAGGTTTCTTTTCCCAAGGTGGAGCACCTTGCATTTCTCTGTTTTGAAATTCACCAGGTTTTTATCCACCCACCTTGCAAGCTTATCATGGTCAGCCTGGATCAACAGCTGTGGACTCTTTCTCTAAGTTTGGTGTTGTCAGTGAACTTGGCCAGTCCACTTCTGATGCCAGTGTCCAGATTGTTTATGAAGACATTAAAGAGTACAGGTCTAAGAACAGAGCCTTGTGGGTGGCACTAGTCACTGAGTGCCATGTTGATTTGGTTCTGTCAACTACCACTCTTTGGGTCCAACCTTGGAGCCAGTTCCCCAGCCACTGGACTGTGAAGTAGTCAAGGCCACAGTTGCCTAATTTTTCCAAGAGGATATAATGAGACACCAGATCAAAGGCTTTTTTAAAGTCTAAATATATTATATCAACCTCCTCCCTTTTGTCCAGGTGATACATCACCTGGTCATAGATGGAAATGAGGTTGGTCAGGCAAGATCTACTAGAAACAAACCTGTGCTTGCTATCCTTCAGAATGTTGCCTTTCATTAGCCTGTCAAGAAAGGTTTCCATGATATTTTTTTTCCAAAATCTTCCCAGGGATTGAGGTCAAACTGATTGGCCTGTAGTTTCCTGGGTTGTCTTTTCTCCCTTTCTTGAAGATGGGCACCACATTGGCTTTCTTCCAATCTTCAGGTACTTCACCTGAGTGCCCCAAACTCACAAATATCCTTGCCAGTGGCTGTGGTATGATGTTTGCCATTTCCTTTAGCACTCTTGGGTGCAATCTATCCAAAACAGCTGTTTTGTCTGGGTCCAGCCTCTCAAGATGCTCCCTCACAAGATCCATGCCAATAGTGGGCATATATTCACCCTCACCCTGGTCATCCCACATCATGTTAGGCAGGGTGGTCCCTTTGGGCTGTTGAAAAACCGATGCAAAGTAATCATTAAGCAGATTGGCTTTTTTCTGGGTGTTGGTAGTCAGCTGTCCCAGTTGGTTTATCAGGGGTCCAATGATGCCCTTGTTTTTCTTTTGACCCCACATATCTGAAGAAGAACTTTTTATTGCCCTTGATTCGTGTAGCCAGTTGGAGTTCAGTCACAGCCTTGGCTTTCCTAGTTCACTCCCTGTAGGTGCGGATCAGTGCAGAATACTCTTCCTTAGTGGTGTTTCCTGTCTTCCATCCTTTGTAAGCCTCTCTTTATCAGTTAATGGCTCTGAATTGATCTTATTCTTCTGTAGTTCTGATATCACAAAAGCATATGGCTCAAATTGAACTATTCAAGATGTTCAAGCTTCCCAGCCAAAGAAGTCACAAAGGAATATTTTAAAAGTTGCAGTTAATTAAAAAGGTAAACTTTAGGCCCGCTTTATCTCCTGTTCTCACATCATCCTGGCATTAAAACTGATGGAGAGAATATTTATCAGTTTCAGAAGTATTCAACCATAACATACAGAAAAAAAACAGGACTCTTTCTATGACCTCATTTGTCATTGGTCATTTGTCATTTATAGTCATTACAGTTTTATGCAGGAATGGTTTGAGTTCAGTTTTGAAATAGTTCTTATCATACATTTGTAGAATCCCATTTGAATTTTCTGCAAGTATTAATTTATTTAAAGCAGAAACCTAATGAGATATCTTTGCTGCCCCAAATCCATAGGTGCATCTATGTAGGCCACATTTTTCTGTTTTATACTATCTTTATCTTTCACTTCATCAAGAGCTTTTCCTGAGTACGACTAAGCAAGGAATGCAGAATTTGGCCCCAAGTATGGTGTATATTTTTTCTAACGCCAAAGTACTGGAAAATAAACATGACTAGTCTACATCAGTCATGTAAATTTCCCCAGTACTTTATATTAGGGTTAATCAGCTGATAAAAATCAATGCAGCTGATCATCAGATTAGCTGAACCAAATTGTAATTAGTTTGTAATTAAGATCATTTGTAAGCATACAGCGTGCATTTAATTCTTAAGTTGGGTTTATATAGCAAACTGGATAAGGATGCCTTGGCCATGTTTTATTGTACTGGTTTTTGGGAGTTTTTTTCCTCTGCTGTTCTGCACTGAGCAATTTATTTTTCATTTCACTTGCAAAAGACAGTTTGTAACACAAAGAAAGATTGTTGTTTGGGGAAGGAAGTGGGAAAATGTTCTTTGGTATAAAAGACAAGTGTCAGATTTTCAAAGATATTTAGTTGTCTAAACTAAAACACCTTTAAAATCTTGCTCTTAATTTTGGGTTACATCAAGTTGTGTGGAGTTGCAGATATTCTGGATAGTAGGGATAGGATCCAGAATAACCTGAATAGACTGGAGACATGGTCTGCAATCAGTCAAATGGGATTCAGCAATGACAAGTTCAATGTCCTGCATTTTGGACTAAATAATTATACGCATAAATACAGACTGGGGAATGACTGGTGAGGCTTCAGTACTGCAAAGGACCTGGGGTTATAATGGACCATAAACTGAACATGTGTTCTTGTCACAAAGAAGGCCAACAGCATAGTGCTTTTTAGTAACAGGAGTGTCATGTGCAAATCAAGGGAAGTGATTTTTTTCCGTTCTATTCACCACTGATGAGGTCACACTTGTAGTACTGTATTCGTTTTAGGCCACACACTTCAAGAAGGGTGTGGGCAGTTTGGAAAGGGTTCAGTGCACAGGAACAAAAATAACTAGAGTCCTGGGAGGCAAGACTTATCTGGAAAGGCTGAAACAACTAGGATTGTTTAGTCTGAAGAACAGAAGATGGAGGAGGCAATTACAGAGAGAATGGACATGGGATTCTCTCTATGGCTATAGAGGATAGCACTAGGAGCAATAGACTCAAGCTTCAGCAAGAGAAATTTAAGAAGAACTTTATCACTACAAAGTTGGTCAAGCAACAGGCTACCTCAAGAAACAGTAGAATCTCCATCCCTGAAAAAATTTCAACAGCAGGTTAGACAGACATTTGGCTGGGGTGGTTTAGAGAGGGATGCTCCTTCCTTGAGCAGACAATTGGACTAGGTGACCTTGTGAGGTCCCTACTAGTTCTACTTTCCTATGATTTATGTCAACTTTTATTTTTTAAAGAAACATTTTTTTCTTCCAGTCAAATCTGGAGACAAGTGGTCTGTTGCACATGAATAGGGATATACCCAAATCGAGGAGGCAGGTGGCTGATTTCACAGGCAAATCGTGGGTCTGACTGCCATTTTCTTGGGCTTATCAGAGTAAGCCCTCCCCCGCCCCCCATGCCTCTTACCACTGATCGGTTGAGAGGGCTGTCCAACGTATGGTCCCATCCCTTACCACTGATTGGCCAAGAGGCTGTCCAATGTGCAGCCCCACTCCTCATCACTGATTGCGGCCACTATCTTGGCTGTTCCTCTTCATGCTGGTACCCACACCTCTCCCTGGTGGGCTGCACCACCAGGTCGCAGCGGCCATGAGCAGCAGCATTATCTGCTGGAGTCCTGGGAGCTTCCTGGGTCTGCAGCTGTGGTGAACCTGTTGGGCAGAGCCTGGCTGGCAGCTGGAGTGCAGCTCTGGGTGGCCTGGATCCACTTTTCAGTGGCATGTGCTACTCATCTGTGCACTGCTCCATTTTTTTTTCCACAGGTTTTTGCCCCCTGGATATCCAGGGTGTTTTTTATTCTGGAGCAGTGCGCGCATGGAAAGAGCTGCAGATGTGTTTGCGGTGCCACATATCACACAGCCATGCTCATCTGGACATGCCGTGTGAGTGCCACTCTGATCTCCTTACCCTGTCTAATTTGCTGCTTTGCTTTCTGATGATTTCCCTGTGCTCCACTTTCTGCTTCCTGTCCTATGTCTCCCTGTGTTGCCTGACCTGATTTGCTGTGTACCACACACAGAGCCTGCCCATGTCACTTGCAGTACCCCTGTTCTAAGGCAACTAACAATAGCCAGATTTTATTAATCAACATTCAGCTGCTCCTCTTTTATATAGCCAGATTTTCAAAAGAGCTCAGCATCCAGTGTACTGGGTTCTTTTAAACACTTTGTAGTGGTGGTGGATACTAAACAGGACAGGTTAGAAGGTTTCCAGTTAAACTATACTTTTCTAGTGAATGATTATTCATCACAACTTAAAATCTTATAGTATTATGTGGATTTATAATGCAACTTTCATGGTGAAACATTTATCTGATCAGGATGAAATTCTAATTTAAAATAAAAGGAATCCCAGCATAAGCATAGCGAGTGGCTTGGTAGTTGGGGCATTTGCCTGAGGTTAGGAAATCAAAGCTTGAAGCACCTGATCTGAATGAGGTGGAATTGGGCTGTGCTTCTTAAATTCCCTATCAGTTTCCAAATCTCCCAGCTATTTGCTGTTCTGTGCTTTCTGTCATGTTTTTGGGGTTTTTTCATTAAGACTTCAAAAGGTCTTGCTTTCATACCAGTGTGGAACAGGAACAGTTCTGAGGTCTCCCAAAGATTCATAGGAGGAGAATACTATTTCCTATCCAGCTCCAAAGTTGAACCCTTTGGAAGATTCCAGCTCATGTGCCCTACTCTTTTGGGTCACCTGGTCAAAATCAGTGAATTCATTAACAGGAAACCACAACATCTTTCAAGCCACTTATCATTTACAAGGGAAAATAATAACCCATATATGAAAGATAATAGGGCTGGGATTTTCAAAGGAACCTCAAGACATAAAACAGCTAAATCAGATTGACTTTCAGAATTTCTTTATTCTACTCATGCAAACATAGTACCCTATTTCTTAAAATTAAAGGTAATCTGTTATTTTGTTTCCTTGTTTGTTTTCAATTTAAAATAATGATGTTGAAGTTAATTCTCTACTGTTTAATGTTCGGTCCTTACACACACACAGAGAAAATCTCATTTGGAGCAAGATCATCTTGTAATGATTTCAATCAGAGCATTACATTATGGTTTCATCAACTTAGTAAAAAATATGCTTGGTTCTTCTACTTACAGCAATTTGAACTTGTTTGTGTGGAATGTTACCCTTTTCTTTTTATTCTTCTTCTTTTTCTCATTTTCTTTCTTTTCCTTTTCTAGGGATTGCTTCTTATTGGGCTCCCAAAGAGAAATTGCAGGACTGTGCATCAAGGTTATTGTTCAGCATAGTTCAAATCTTTGCATGGCTCATGACAGCTTGAAAAACAACATAATTACAGGGTACTCATGCCCCACCTCCTCACTGTGGTTCAGAACACCATGCTGTCAATAAGACCAAAATAATAACTTGAAAAAGTAGCAAAGCAATTTAAATATCATGATAAACGTTTTATTTAAATTGCTAGCTCATACACTGACCTTGGTGAGCACTTCTATGGGGTTGTAGGATGATTATATACAACTTGTCAAACAAAACAATAGTTTATAATCTTAAAAAATTAAATTGCCTCAGCATAATTAAAAAAAGTGGACCAAAAAGACAATAAATGCAAGTAAATGTTCAGGTCATGCCTTTATTAATAGCATGTCATTAAGCAAACTGAAAAATGCTAACTGTGCCATATTTAGAGATTAAGTGGGAGCAGAACCTCATTAGCTCTAACAGGAAATCTCAGTCAGACGATGGAAGAGCTGGAAACATTTCACTAAGTACATCTGTACCGTCCATCCTCATTAAAGAGCCATGTAAAGAGCAGTGCACCTCAAGTATTGCACTATATTAGATTGCCTTAAAACCCTTTGGAGACTGCATACCTATCTATGTGATCTCCAACAAATCCATCTGCCTGTCAGATTGTATAATGCCCAGTGTTATAAGGGTTAGAAGCAAACACTTGTCTAGGTTGACTAAGTGGCTCAGAATATTACTCTCTAAGGGCATATGTAAAATATTCTTAGTGGTCCCAGTAGATAAGCATGATATTCCCATCATTCAAATACTTATTGCTGCAAAATGGAACATGCACCCAAAACAAAGAACTCCCTTTTACTGACATTATGATATTTCACTGCAGTTCAAATATCTCTCTTCCACCTTTCCCCTAGCAGGTCTTTTCCTTGTCCTACTTGTTTATTTTATCCTTTTTTGCCTCTGTCATCCCTATTATTCCTCTGTTACTTCCTAGCCTCCTCAGTGTTTCCATCAGTGGACAGTATCCACACATCTCTTTGCATCCCACTCTATATGGATATCCTCAGCTAAGGTGGGCAGGCCCCTGCTTGGGTAAGAGGAGTGAAATGACAGGGTATAAGCATAGTAGTAACCCAGACACAGTGGTGGTGAATGCAATAAGAAAAGGAGTGAACACAAGCTGAATGACTTATATGCTCAGATTTTGCAGAAATCAAAATGTCAGTTCATGACAATTGTGATGGTGATATTTGTGTTGTGGATACATGTCCACTAGGTATAGGACAGGTCAAACAAACTCACTGAAAATACTGGATTTTGCACACTTTCTGGCATTCCCAGCTCAAGTCACATTTGAGCTGGTGGCAAACATGAATTTGTCAAACCATGTAAGTCAGAGTTGACTAACATGCGGCTCAGGTGATGTAAGTGGTACAGGCAGCCTCCGTGTGTGGCACACAGCAGATTAAGGAGGAGTGAAGCAGCACAGTGGGAAGAAAGGGAAGAAAGCAAAATAGCAAATCAGGTAGGGAGCACAGAGAGGGAAGTAGAAAGTAGAGCAGTGGAAGAGGATTGTAGTGGCCTTCAGGATGGTGCACGACTAGTTTGTGGCATGCCTGCAGAAAAGGTTGGCCCCCACTGCTCTATGGTAAGGTAATCTTTATTTAAATTTGGTTTCCAAAATCTGGGGCTAGAAAAAGTGAGTAAGGGAAAATAATGCTTACTGCAGAAAGAATTATGCATAATACCTGCTTAGTATCCCTATAGACCAAGTGCAATAAAGAGGTGCTGTATGTGAAATGATTTACCTTATGCAATTGACCAGAGTTGTGGGCAATGATATTATATATCCATTCTGTGTGGTTTTCTTTCCCCACTACACCCCTTCAAAAAGTGAAGTTTTACTCTGAGACACTGATGCTGTGATGCAGACCTATACCTTTCCTGGTTAGTAAGAAGCTCTGAGAACCACCTGAGATCACTCTTGAAAGAAACAGATAATATCATCTTTGAAGGAGGAGCTTTCCACCAGTCTTAAAACATTCATGTCTTCTTAGCATTTTTAACATATCTGTGGTTGAGTGGTGGTACATTAATCTGTACCATTGCTATAAGGCATGGATATCAAAGATACAGACAGTGGGGTGTATCTGGCTGGTAGAACCCTGTTGTCCAGCCCCCTGGTGTGTTGACCCATGTGTGCCAGCATTGACCCACGTGTGCTAGCCCAGTCTTCTGGGCAGGACCCGGGATGCATAAAACATGACATCTGTTTCGGCTGCTGTGGAATCTGTGGTGCATAAGGTTTTTCCCTCCCCCACTCCATACACTTCCCCCTCACTTGTACAGGACACACATTACGCATGGTGCCCACTCCAGCAAGTCCCAGGACCAAGGTTGCATGGAGCCAGATGAGTTTTACATCCCTGCTATAAAGAAATAGCAATAGTAGTTAATAATGAGCTATTTCCTTTGGACAGGAATAGAAATGAAGGCATCATTGACCTATTTATAATCTCAAAGTAATGACTTATTAATACAATTAAAATTTAATTATAGCAGGCTATGAAGACCACAGTGGTGCTTTCTAGCTCCATGGGTCGAAGGATAAAGGGATGTTGGGTTTTGGTGTAGCTTATACTGAATTTAGCTATGGCCCTGATCAAAGCTTTTAGCCATGTAATTTTACCCTTCGATGAGCTACTCTGCCTTCATCTGAATTAGACAGTGTTTATAAAGATCACCACAAGCACATATCTTGACCGTATTGGGGCTTATGTGCTGAACTTCATAGCTGAACTCATTACAACACCTTGTAGTACCATAGTCCTAAAGACTAGATATGCTATACTCCCTGTAAATATGATGAATCATTTAAAACATGTCCATATATCCTTCTAAAAGTATCTTTGTAATCAGCAGTATTGAAATCTTAAATCTTTCTGTATTGGTAGTTTGATCTAAAACAACACCAATACAATAGTTTAGGGATTTTAAAAGTCAAATAAATGTCATTGGAATGCTATAGTAAATGTGTCTGTGGAATATGTGCCTTAATTGAAAATTCAAATGATCAGGCATTGCTGCTTTTCAATAAAACTTTCAGTCCAGTTGAATGAAAAATCAATGGCTGCTTTATTGTGGATTTTTCTCAAGCAGTATGCAAGTGCTCATTTCCCTTTCTTTTAACTTTAATATTTACAGCACTTTCTCCTCCTTTCAGCAATAATGTGAAAGTTCCTGCTATAACTATATCACAGAGCATTGGTAAGTAGTGGGATATATATGTATATATATATATATATATCTATATATATATAAAGCATTACTCAGATTTGGACTGTTTATTGAAGCACTCCAGGAACAGACAGGTTGGGCAGAAGGTATATCAAACTGCAGGAACATTCACTCACTCTGTGTCTCTTCAGGAAATATTAATTTAGATTTGACTGAATTAACGTTGTAATCTAGATTTTTAGTTTAGTTATTTCCATACTAACAACTTGATACTGGTTATAGATGTAAACAAAATATTGGAAGGTGGAATAGGATCACATTTAGGGACCAATGTCCATTTATGTAAATAAAGTCCCCGTATATAGAAAATAAACTTTATTTTTGCACAGAGGAAACTAAAGCTGGAAATCTGTCCTTCTGGGTCCGTGAGACTGTGCGGTGCAATTTGTTGTGCAGAGCAAGCAGGATTCCTTCCCTGTTGTTGTCAGATGACAGACAGGCAGGGAGGTATAGAAATCTTTCTCAGACTAACATGGCTACCAAATACATCACTGAAACATGGAAGATAACAAATTTTGGCAATTTTGGATTATAAACTTCATTTCTGAACAATAAGAAAGATTTTGAAAGAACTCATCTAATTCCAGAGTATAAGTTATTGATATAAACTATAACTGTTACTTATAACTGAACTCCTGAATGACTACTTTGCTTTGGTTTTTCACTGGACCAAGGGGAAAATCATGCCAGCTAGGGTACAGAATGAGCAGGGTTCAAATGACTACCTTTCTAATATTGCCATAGAATTGGTGTGTGATCAGTTAAAGAAATTGGACATATATAAGTCAGCAGGACTGGATAAACTTTATCCAAGAGTGCTGAAGGAGCTGGCCAAAGTAATTTTGGAACCCCTGGTGAATCTTTTCCAAAACTCATGGTGCTCTGAGGAGATCCCTAAGGACTGGAGGGCCATTGTAGTGCCTGTCTTCAAGAATGGGAGAAGGGAGGACCTGGGTAACTATAGGCCAATTAGATTAACTTCTATCCCAGGGAAATCCTGGAAAAATTCATTAAGGCGTCTATGTGCAATAGGCTTGCAGAAGGTAGGATTCTGAATGGCAGCCAACCTGGCTTTGTCACAGGCAAGTCTTGTCTCACCAGCCTCATCTCCTTTTATGATCACGTGACTCACCACCTGGATAAAGGAGAGGAGGTTGAAATAATATACCTCAACTTCCAAAAAGCTTTTGATCTGGTATCCCACAATGTTCTCATGAGAAAATTGGAAGACTTTGGGCTTAACTCTGAGACAGTCAAGTGGGTGAGAAGCTGGTTGTAGGATAGGAACCAGAGGGTCGTAGTGAATGGATCTGTGTCATGCTAGCAAGAAGTGGGCACTCGTGTTCTATAAGGGTTGGTGCTTGGTCCAGTATTTTTCAACATCTTTATTAATGATTTGGATGTGGGGGTGAAGAGCTCACTGGCAAAGTTTGTGGATGATACCAAGTTATGGGGAAGCGTGATCATGCTTGAAGATAGGCTACAGATAAAGGCAGACCTAGACAGGCTAGCAAGTTGAGCAGATCAGAATCTGATGAAGTTCAATGTCAAGAAATGTAAAGTGCTCCACCTCGGGATGAGCAACTCCCAACACACCTACAGGCTTGGCAGCACCAAACTTGACTAGCACCATGAATGAAAGGGACCTGCGGGTAATAATAGACCACAGTTATGAATATGAGCCAGCAGTGCAATGCTGTAGCCAGTAGGGCAAATAATACTCTGGAATGCATCAATCAATGCATCTCCAGCAAAACCAAGGAAGAGATTCTCCCACTCTACTCAGCACTGGTGAGACTGCAGCTGGAGTACTACATCCAGTTCTGGGTATGGCACTTTATCAAAGATGTGTTAAGGTTTGAAAAAGTCCAGAGAAGAGCCACCTTTATGATCAGAGACTTGTGTGGCAAGCCATATGAGGAAGAGGGATCTGGGACTGTTCAGCCTGAAAAAAAATAAGACCAGGAGGGGACTTGGTAGCAGCTTACCACTACATCAGAGGAGTGCATCAAGTGTTCAATGAACAACTGTTCACCAGGGCACCCTTGGGGAAAACTATGAGTTTAAGTAATAGTCACAAACTCCTGGATGACCACTTCAGGCTCAACATTAGGAAAAACTATTTTACAACTAGGGTGACCAGACTGGAATAAATTTCTTCCAGTGGTGGTGTAATCACCTATCCTGGAAATCTTCAAGAGAAGACTGGACAGTCACCTTGCTCGAGTCACCTGACCCCCAGTTATCTTTCCTGCTTGGTGCAGGGGCTTTTGAGGTCCCTTCCAGCTTTACCATCTATAAATCTACTTGGATAGACAGTTCCACTAGATCAAATGTGTAGCAGCCTTTAAAAAAATGGACCCACCTGAACAAAATGGGAAGAGCTGCCTGGCAGAGAGACAGAGTTTGTCCCAGAGGGGACACTGTAGACTCTGAGGGCAAGTGAAGCTGTTTTGGGAGCAGCCCTGTTGGAAGTGGGAGGGGTGATGTAACCCCAGCAAAGTTTTGAAAGAGATCCATTAGCAAAAGCCCGGGAAGGGCCCTGAACTGGGATTGGCTGAGAAGCTTGGATAAAGGGGGAGCAGTTTTTTTCCCACGGGAGCGGGGGGAGAGGGGAACAAGAGAGAGAGGCGGCTGAGGGACATGCTGTAGACCAGATTCAGAGTCTCAGCACAGTTGTCCCTTGGAGAGCCCCTGAGAGAGGCCTGCAGGAGCAGCAGTGGAGAAGCTGCGGCAGCAGGATCAGGCAGGGACTGCTGGTGTGGAGAATCCAAGCCTGGAGAGACCTGACTGCAGTTGGTGTGGCTGGGTGAGCACAGCATAGCCTGGGGGGGACTACCAGAGTCTGCCCTAGTTTTCCTGATGGGTGAGGGGCACCAGGGTCAGGCAAAGCCCAGAGAGGGGCTGCATTTGCCAGGGCTGTGAGGCTGGCTGGGGCAGGAGGGGTTTTACAGCCTGCAGCCCAGACACTGCTCACAGCAGAACCAGGGAAGGGGGTCAAAGGCAGGGGAAGGCTGTCTTGCAGTAACTGCAGAGGAGTTGCTGCTTGCTGCCTGGAGACCCCAGGAGCACGGAGATGGACACCAGTGCCAGGGAGCGTCCACAGACCCTGTGCAGGGACACAGACAATCCCACTCCCTGAGATACCCCACCAGGAAGGGGCAGTGCACACGGGATCCCCAGTACACTGTGCAAGTGAGAGACTGTGTAAATAAGTTCTAGAGGGTTTATTAGTCAGTATATCCATGTGCTTATTTAATGATTATTTGTTATGTTGTAAATAATTATATCTTGTAAATAGTTTGAGACTTGTCTGCGAGGGTGCTTGATTGTAAGGGGAGGTTCTCTGCTTGGGGGCACTGCAGCAGCTTCCCAGGAGGGCTGGGCAGGGCTACTGGCTACTGGGTATCCCAGGATCCCATTATTCAGGTCAGAGTGCATGTAGTGTCACACCCAGGGTTACATTGTGGGGGCTTGTCCCTGATTTCTGTTTGTGTACCCATTTTAACAGGTGCCATGCACCCGTAGCTAAGTGTCTCCCCCACCTTGCAGCAGGCTTTTTTTTGTTGTTGTTGATTTGCTTGTCCCAAATAATTTTTCACTCCATTGTAGGAGTGTTGGTGTGAGGGTTCTCAATTGTTATGGCCATGGCCGAGCTTCTGCAGTGGTGCATGGAGCTGCAGGTGAGCCCAGGGAGGGTGATTGTGATTACCAACATCCCCAAGGGCCTTTCGGTCGAGGCCATTTTGGATCTGCTCAGGGGGTCCTCTTAATGCCTTAGACTATGTCAGGTGCGTGGAGTGCACCCTGATGGGAGAGGGGACCATCAGATGGCAGTATGTGAACTGACAACCGCAGTGGATGCCCTGCGTATTCCCTGGATGTTAGAGTTCACGGATGAGGAAGTCTGGGCTGTAACTCTAGTAGATGGGGGGCCTGTGCCTCACCCAGACTCTGGAGGAGAATCTGAAGAACCCCCCTCCAGAGGAGCTGAAGACTCTGCTCCAGCTGCCCCAGGTAAGAGTGGGGTGGGCTCCAAAGTGCCAGATCCAGAGTGGGCAAAGTCATTGGGAAAAGCCCTGAAGGAGGCACTCCAGCCATCACCTGAGTCGGTTGCTTACAAGAGGCTCTGCATATTCTCAGGGAAGGACCCACTCCCCCCCAGGGGAAGAGATTTTTAAGGCTTGGCATTCCCATGTGATGGAGACTTTGGCCTCATGGGCAGTCTCAGAAGAGGAGAATCAGAGGCAGCTGCTGGAGAGTCTCCAAGATCCAGCTTTTGAAGTGGTTCGAATGATTAAGCAGAACTCCAACATTTCGGTTCTTCAGTGTCTCGAACTTCTGTCTAGTGTCTTTGGAAAATAAGTGCAAGCTGAGGCTTTGTTCCTGGAATTTAATAGGACATACCAAAAAAAGGGGGAAACAGCCTCAGCTTACATCCTGTGATTAGAGAGAGTGTTACAGCAGCTAGTGGCCCAAGGAGGACTCACTCGGGAGATGGCCGGCAAGGCTCGCTTGCAGCAGCTCCGGGTAGGAATGCTTTATGATGAGCAGCTGGTAGGGGAGCTCAACCTCACTGGGAGGAGAGAGAGAATCCCCCTACATTTGGCCAGTTGCTTAGGGAAATTAAGGAGGCTGAAAGCCTACAAGCTGTTAAGGCCTCCATCAAAGTGGTAACACCAGCACCAGCCCGGGTATTGGCGGTGGCTCCATGCCCACCACGAGCATTGGTTGTCGAGATGCTGATGGTGCCTGACTTTGACAATGATGCCCCACAGCCACTAGCCGTGCTGCACCAGCAAGCCCAGGTGACACGGGGAAATCAACCCAGGGCTTCCCAAGGCTCACTGGCTATCAGGTCACAATGGCCTCGCCAGTCTGAGGGGAGAGAGAAATTTTGTTACAGGTGCAGGGAAGACAGACATTTCAAGCGCCAGTGTACAAGTCAGGGAAACCCGCCTTTGGTATGGCAGCAACTGCAGGCAACAAGGGAGGAGCCGGGAAATGGTGGTGAGACCTGGGTAAGGAGCCAACCCGAGTCTCAGCTCCCCCCAGGCTCTGACAGTCCTGGAATCCCAGCTCGGTTTCCCCCAGGACTAGTGGGGCCTAGGGCAGAGGTCCCTGTGGTGATAGAGGAATGGAAGTGTATTGCTGTGTTAGACAGTGGGTCACAAGTAACTATCATATTCCAGTCTTTCTATGACAAGTTTTTGAAGCATCTACCACTGCAATCACTAAGTGGGCTGGGGCTATGTGGCTTAAGCCAAGAGGTCTTTCCGTACAGTGGGTACGTTACTGCCCAGCTAGAGTTCCCCAAGGAAGTGGCCAGGGTATGCAAATCAATGGTTGTTACTGTGCTTGTGTGCCCAGATCCTAAGTGGATGCGGGGGGCCAATATAATTGTCAGAACCAACTCCAGTCTGTTCCAGGTGCTAGCGCAATGTTGTAGGCAAAAGGCCGGGAAGCAGTACTTAACAGCTTTGCCCATGCATGCCCTTTGCACTGGAGCATATCAGTGGATTGAGACCTTGGCCGGCCCTGAAACTGATGTCAGGCTGGGAGCTTTGTATTATGCAGACTCCCGAAAAGGTGCCTGCACGAGGCAGCCAGTTTTTACTCATTGCCCCTAAGGGCATTGCCCGGACCCATCACAAGAAGCTGGCTGTGGTAGAGCCACTTAAGAATGACCCCGGGCACCTTGGGGTCGAATGCACGCTGTCACTGGTTCAGGACTGATTTTATTGGCCTGGGATGGCCAGAGATGTCTGAAAGAAATGTGAAACTTGTGCACACTGTGTGCAGCGGAAAACTTTGCCGACTAGGATGGCTTACCTGCACACCATCAGCAGTTCAAAGCCCTTGGAGCTGGCGTGTATTGACTTCCTAACAATTGAAACTGATCGCAAAAACATCAGCAATGTACTAGTAGTCACAGATCACTTACCAGGTATGCCCAGGCCTACCCCACCAGGGACCAAAGGGCCATCATTGTGGCAAAGGTTTTATGGGAAAAGTACTTTGTGGTGTATGGCCTTCCGGAGCGGATCCACTTTGATCAAGGGCGAGACTTCAAAAGTCACCTATTAAGAGAAATTTTCCAGATGGCTGGTATCTGGAAGTCATGGACCAGTCCCTATCACCCCCAAGGGGACCCTCAGCCGGAGAGGTTTAACTGGACTCTTCTTAATATGTTGGGTACACTGAGGAATGAACAGAAGGATCGTTGGAGCCAACACCTAGCTTTTTTGGTGCACGCATACAACATTACCAGAAATGATGCCACTGGAGCCAGCCCCTACTCGCTCATGTTTGGAAGGGAGACTCGACTACTGATAGATCTCTGCTTTGGGGTTGTCAAGGACCAGGATGAGTCTGAATCATATGGGCAGTATGCTCAAAAGCTGAGAGAGAGACTGAGGTGAGTGTACCGGCTGGCAATGGAGACTGCCCATCGAAACACAGCCCGGCACAAGCAGAGGTATGACCTTCAGGTGCATCAGCAAGGCCTACAGGTCAGAGACAGGGTGCTGCTGAGGAACCTTGGGGTGGTAGGAAAACACAAAATTGCTGATAGGTGGCGGCCCTCTCTTTACGTTATTGAAAGGCAACTTGGGAATTTACCAGTCTACAAAATACACCCTGAAAATGGAAGGGGCCCAGAAAAGACTGTGCATAGGAACTTGCTCCTTCCAGTCGGGGAGTTGGTGGGACCCCCATTGACAAGAGAAGGGGGTCATGAGTCCCCACGGAAAAGGACCACACGGCAGCGGATCCGTTGTGCAAAGCAGGAAGGGCATGAACTCACTGGACGCTGGCATAAGCCCATAGTGAGTCTGAAGAGGACTATTCTGAAGGGTTAGACCTAGGTACTGGGGTCGCCTGGCATCACTTGGAGCCTGAGGACCCCATGGACACCAGTGTGAGGCCTATCCCAGGGGGTTCCCCTCAGCCTGGGGAGAGTAGTAGCCCAGTTCAGAATACGACAGGAGTCTCATCAAATACTGCAGGCAGCCCCGGTGCAGAACAGGAGGGCGATATTAATTGGGACCAGGAGTTGGAGACCCCACATGGTCAGGGTTGGAGTCCTGATGGCACTGAAGAAGTTAGCTCCAGGGAGATAGTGCTCGATACACCCCAGCCCATTCAAATAAGGAAAGGAGTATCCCAGCTGACATATGATGCATCGGGAGCCAGCGGTGAGGTCTCCATCACTTCGTCATGGAAGTACTAAGGGACTGAGACTGCATCCAGCCTGGTTCGCTGGGACAGGGAACCCTGACATGGGGGAGGATGTAGCAGCCTTTAAAAAAATGGACCCACCTGAACAGAATGGGAAGAGCTGCCTGGCAGAGAGACAGAGTTTGTCCCAGAGGGGACACTGTAGACTCTGAGGGCAAGTGAAGCTGTTTTGGGAGCAGCCCTGTTGGAAGTGGGAGGGGTGATGTAACCCCAGCAAAGTTTTGAAATAGAGCTGTTAGCAAAAGCCCGGGAAGGGCCCTGAGCTGGGATTGGCTGAGAGGCTTGGATAAAAGGGGGAGCAGTTTTTCCCATGGGGGTGTGGGGGGGAACAAGAGAGAGAGGCGGCTGAGGGACATGCTGGAGACCAGATTCAGAGTCTCAGCACAGTGGTCCCTTGGAGAGCCCCTGAGAGAGGCCTGCAGGAGCAGCAGTGGAGAAGCTGTGGTGGCAGAATCAGGCAGGGACTGCTTGTATGGAGAATCCAAGCCTGGAGAGACCTGACTGCAGCTGGTGTGGCTGGGTGAGCACAGCAGAGCCGGGGAGGGACTGCCGGAGTCTGCCCTAGTTTTCCTGATGGGTGAGGGGCCTCAGGGGCAGGCAAAGCCCAAGGAGGGGCTGCATTTGCC
>NW_005842078.1:1783460-1816702 GCF_000455745.1 Alligator sinensis
GGCTGGGCGGGGCTACTGGCTACCCCAGGATCCCATTATTCAGGTGATGGTGCATGTAGTGTCGCACCCAGGGTTACAAATGTATATCAGAAGCCTCTCTGCACATTGTATCCAACAGTCACAGAATTAATGTGATGCACCCATTGCATTCTGAAAGAAAAAAGAAACACTAAACAAAAAGTAATAGGAACCATTCCATATAGGTGTGTCCAGAAGAAAAGCAGAATCAGGCCCTTATATTTATATGTGCAGGTCAATATAAATTCTTGGCATCTGATCCATGTCAGGTGCACCTGATACACATGGCAGAACAACTTCATTCATTCTCTGAGAACTTGTCATTTTGCAGCAGTTCACTGATGCATGCTAATTTACAAGACTCATTAGCTTTTAAGCAAAAAATGAGAATGAAAAAAGGAATCAGTTATGCAATACAGTAGAAAATCATTGCCAAACTAGATGCACCTTCTGAAAATGCTTGTGCTTTTGCTTATTTCATACTGGCTCTTTATCTCAACACTGTGATTATCAATAACATTAGAAGCAGCTGTCATCCCTGCTTGTCTCCCAGTTGATCACATTACCAGAAGATTATTGTAAAACACATGCAGATTTAATACCAAAATTGTATCAAATTGTCGAGATTACTTAAGTGGATTGATAACACTACATAGTCTTCATGAATGCACTATTTTCCTGGGAAACCAATGACAGATGCATAGTTTCTTAGGCCACCTCTACATATTACATTTATGCCATGAATAACACATTAATTGTAAGTGGCAAGGATGCTACATGTGCATCCAATTTCAGGCATCATTATGAAAATGCTTATGGCACCTCTTCGCGGGAGCCCAATGGCCGCGGGTTACCTGAAAGGAATGTCACCACGCTGCAGAGGGAATGCCTGGTGTGCCTGAAGCCTTATCAGCCTGGCAGCTGGATTGGCACCCTCAATGCCCTGGGACCTATTTTCAGCTGGTTGACTCAGCTGAGAGATGGAGGGGGAAGAGAAGAGTGAGTTTGAGCGAGTACAGGCTGGGTGGACCCACTGACCACCCAAAGTGAAGAGACTTTACTACCCTAGGAATGGGGAGGTAGACCAGTCAGAGAGCTAGGAGGAGCTCAGGAATCACAGAGGGTGTTAATCATTGCAATGATTCATTAATTATTATGGCGGTGCATTAATTAGCTGGATAAGCGGTAAAAGTGGTGGGGCAAGGATTACAAGTCCAGGTGGGCTGAGAGCAAGGTGGAAGCTGAGCACATCAGACATTTTTGTTTCCTTTGTTATTGTTGTTCTTCCTTTTATTTTTGTTTTGGAAGCTGAGTCCCACAGGGGCTGTCTATCGTCAGAGTCAGACCAGGGTGAACACCACCCCTTCCAGAATTAAAAATGGTCCATCAAGTCATGGCAGGAGAGAACTAGGAGGAACCCCAGTCTGAGCTTTTTCCCCAGCGTGGACAGACAGGTGGATGTCATCAGAGTGCAGAGGACCATGTCCCTATGCAGTGATTCCCCAACAATCATAAAATGGAAAATCAGCAAAAAAATGTGCTGATTTGTCCAAGTTTGGCCCTGGCAGTATCATTAGCACCCACATGGATGAGCAGCATGGGATAGTAGTTAGAGGACTGGATGAGTCTCAGCAATCTTTCTTGAGCTCCTAACAGGCAGCAGGCCTATTGAGCCAACAGGGCAGGCCAAAAGATGCCTCTGTGACCCACAGGAAGGAGTTATGAATCACCATCTCCTATTTCCTCTTAGCAGCAGTTGTCTCAATCCTCCAACTGCTAGGCTTGACCTCTCCTACCGGCAGACCAGGTTCCTATTCATCTGATGCCAGAGATTCATATCTCTGCCTGAACAGATGTAAGTTCAGAAAAGGTGTGCTGTTTGTTGTCAGAGGTCATAAGCTTCCAGTTTCCACCCTTCTAAGTATCTGCATCTTCGATGTCTTCTGGTGCCTTCTGTGGCTATCCCTCTTCCATGATGCTGGAGGCCTCTGTGCATCAAGTTGATGGGGGTTTCATGCTTGTGGGTGGCTTTTGAGCCTATTTACCAGCTTCCTTACCTGATTCCTAAGAAAATACACCAGGAAGCACCTCTTCTACAACAAACACTCCCCCATCTGGCAGGGACATGCAGACTACAGTCCTTGGAACACCAGAAGACTTGGTGGACAGTGGCTGCACCTGGGCAGAGAAAACACAGCTAGAGGCAGAGAAAAAGCTGGCAGTTGCAGAGAATTTGGCATTATGATGTTTTTCAGCCATCCTTTTGATTTTCCTGCTAGCTCCTTTGTCATCAGCAGCTACTTCCCGAAAAAAAAAAATCTCTTCCTCCTTTACCTGCTTCTACTCAGAAAGCTAACAGTGAAGGAAGGGTGAGGAACTGTCTGGGCAAACTCCCAAGTGAACTCCCAAGTGAACTCCCCTGTCACCCCTCTGGTGTGCTAGTCCTGGTGGTGCAGATAAAACAGGAAACTCTATAATTTAAGGAACAATTGTAATCTATGTAATATGGCTAGTCATGGCTCATAGTTGTCAGGCAGTTGAGAACATATTGCCAGGTATACAGGGTCTTATTTTATAATCAAAATGTGCTTTTTCTTAATGTGTTTTTGAGTAGCTTCAGTATTCAGTTTTAACTCATTCTTTTCAGAAATGTTAGCAAGAACATTAAAAAGATTTGAGTGTGTGTGAACTATAGAGGCAGACAAGGTTCCTTGGGTGAATTTGATATCTTTTATTAGACCAACCCAAATGGTTGGAGAATAGTTATTAAGCAAGCTTTCGGGTTCAAAAACCCTTCGTCAGGCTAAGGAAGCTGCAGCAGTTGGTGTGTGCTCTTCAACTGCTGCAGCTTCCTTAGCCTGACAAAGGGTTTTTGAACCCGAAAGCTTGCTTAATAACTATTCTCCAACCATTTGGGTTGGTCTAATAAAAGATATCAGATTCACCCAAGGAACCTTGTCAGCCTATATTCTTAGACCAACACGGCTACAACCTAAACCCCTGTGAACTATAGATTCATTTTCATAGTCATTTGTCTGTGGTATACTATGCTCCTAACATACAGTAGGGTCATACCTTAAAAAGATCCCTTGGTAAACTCTGTCTCCATTGATTATATCCTGAAAGAGAGTCAGTTAGTGATTTCACTGACCCTGCTCACAGTACAATGACATATGCCCCACTTGTTCTAGGATTTTGATATAATGAGTTGCAGGAAAGGGGTGCTATTAGCTCACAGAAGCACACTATAGAGAATGCTCTTTGTTGAACACTAATTAGTTTATTTGATTTTAATTGTGTAGGTCTTACCTGTTACTCTCAGCTCTGTATTCTTGGGCAATCGGGGCACAGGATACAGTCTGTCTGACTCACAAAGGACTCACCCCCTCCCTCCCCTCCTCTACCTAAACGAAACTGATTAAGATGCAGTGAGAGACGCACCTAAGACCCTCACCAGATAAGGGTGACAAGAGTGAATCAACTGCCCTAGGTCTCATTTACATGAGAGATGGAAAACAGAAAGCCTGAAGCAGAGACTGCAGTGAATTCTGGGACCAGAGAAGCAGGAGAGCACTGCATGATGGGGAATCTGTGCTTCCAATGTTAATCAACCCATGTTCACACACACCCAGCTCAGCATTTATCAGACCAGTTCTAATCTGGATTTGCTAAGGACTTTTCCCCCCAAAGACACACACACACAGCTCTAAGTTTAATAGGCATCTCGGGCCGTACATTCCCCGGTCCCACTATGGGAGGCCTATTTAAACTTGATTGACTAAAACTCGGTTGCCGGGTTAGGGAATGCTGAGGCAAGAGACCGAGTCAGAGGGGGTATGGGCAACATTTGAACAATGGTTAAGGGTTCATCACAGCATCCAGCCTGCTGGAGCCCTAATCCCAGGTGTTGTCATATCTTTCCCGAGACGACTGGTGGGAGTCCTCTCCACAAAAGGTTATGAGCACCCCAATAATTGCTTTAAGTCTGTTAAAAGACTATAGTAAGATCTGGAAAAGTCATGCTAAGCTGAGGCTTGTGCACAACAAGTAAAAATCCAAAATCCTGATGCTGCAAGCTATCTATTGTTCCTGAAGAAACCATGAGATATCCCATCAGTATATCTGCCACCCATAGGAATTTCAAGCTGGCTCCCAAGTATTTGGGTTACTCCCTAATCTTAAGTGTTTCCTGATTATCAATCAGTTTCCTGAGATGGTCCAAACCAGATAACCCCTTGTCAATAGAAAAGACAATGATTTACACTACTGAGGGTGCTTCGAAGCAGCTAAACTGAGGGTATAAAAATCTGTAAGTGTGTGTGCTGCTAGAAGAGGAAAAAAAGAGGAAAAGGAAGGAAAAGAAGTAGAAGCAGGAGGAAAGAAGGAGAAGAAGAAAACCCCTGTGCTGACACCATCCCCTGTCGTTCTTGGGACGCTGGAAGAACAGATCATCTCTCCCTTCAAGGACTGTGCTACAGACTGTGCCTGTCAGCTTTGCAGCCTGAGTACCGTGGACTAGGTGAGATCCCAGCGTTCTCTGTCTTCTTTCTAGGCATAAACTTCTGAACCTGAACTGTATCAGTTAAGCTTGAGCTAAGTTTCCCCAAATACTTAGTGAAACCAGGGTAGTATTGTCATTGTTGGTGTTTGTTTTTCTTTTGCATGTCTATTACTACTAGTACTATTATATATTTCATATGCTTAGCAATAAATAACTTTTATAGTCAAACTGGTAGTAATTGGGTATATTTTTCCTTCTCTGCTTCTCTTTCCTCCCGTGCTCTGCAGCAACGCTTCTTTTACCTATGCTAAAGATCCCTGTGAAGCCCAAATTATTGTGGGGTCTGCTCATCAAGAGGCCAAAGATTGGGACGTGCTGAGTTTGAAACACATAAGGGGATCAGCTTGTATAGGCTGATTGACCCAGTTTGACTCAGACGTGCCCTTATGAACTGAATGCTGGCCCATGAGGGTGTCAGCTGGACACCCAGCCGGATTCAGAGGGATTCTGTTTCCCCGTGTGCTTGTGTCTGACTGCATTTTATTGTTGCTCTTATGAACTGATTCTTGGCATACGAGGGTGTCAGCCTGTCCATGCTGATCAGCCCGGCCAGGTCAGGCGTGTCACGTTAATTTGTGTGTGTTTGTGTGTATGACTGATTTGGTGACTGGAGGAACCCAGTCCCATTGAGATTGAGTCCTGCAAGATAGCCCCACTGGGGGTGAGGGCTTGCAGAAGGGAGAAATACAGCTCCGTATAGTAACACAAGCAGCACATTGACAGAATCACCAAGACCCTAGAAACTATCCCTAATAAATGGGCACACCCCAAAGTAATGGGCAAATTTGGTAACATACCTTACAGGTGCAAAGGACAATGCTATTTTCAGATATTGTAACCTAAGACAGTTGAGCTCTTTAGTTTCCTGCCCCATTTTGGAATGATTTTTTTACTCAGCATGTAACTAATGCTGAATGCAATACATTATCTGAATGGATTTTTGTTTTTCAATCTGTAAAGTGTTTGATTTGTGCTTATTTTAACCTTAGGCTTTTGAGGAGCTCACTGTTGAACTAGACTTCCTGCTAACCAAGGAAAGACCTAAATCTGTTTTTGGCAGGTGACTATATTTCATACTTAGCCTCAAAGATTGTATTGTGTCAATATGACTAGAGCTTCTGAAGTGAATGTTGCTCACAGCCAACGCATTTATGGCAAGTCAATTATATTGCATTTGATTTTTATGAATATCTGAATGGGTAATCTTAATGAAGTTATATGACAGGTTTCAGAATCAAGGAACTGTTTATTTAGAAGAAGCTAGAGGTATTTTTTAAGCATGGAAAGGCTGTTGAGAGATAACATTTAGTATTGAATATATTATCAGAAGTCAGACTGATTTCACACTGAAGGACAAATTCAGGAAATTGGGTACCAAAACTGCAATTTTTAAAAGTGATCAGGACCCATAACAGAGGCCGACATTTTAAGTAAGCTCAGCTCCCATTTAGACACCTAATTTAAGTAATTTTTTTGTTTTCAAGAGTGCTCAGAGCTCCTGAGAAAACAACACCCTAATGATGTCCCACTGAAAGGCAATGGGAATATGGATATATTTCCACTGTCTCCATGAAGCATAACCCATCCAGTTGTTCCTGTTCTGTATACAGTGAAGGCAGACTCCTATTACCTCTGTAGCTTTGTAATTACATATAAGTCCCAGTTACATGATATGATGCATCTAACTGCTATGCAACCTGCCTTTTTCAGTTTTGAATCAGTTATGGTTATAGATGAACCATGTAACTAGCTCTGTCCGTACAAAGTTCAGTGCAGCCACTAAGCTCGCTCAGGAGCATCCTCTCAGGAGGTGCACATATCTATTGTTGAACTTTGCACCCTGAAGTGATACTATCACACTCCTACATTTTATCCACAGTCTGGGCAGAGGTGCTCCATCTTCTTCTTCCCCATAAGCTGCCTTGCAACCCCCCTGCCTCAGACTTGGGAAAATGCAGAAGAGGCACCCAGAACAAGTGAGTGCTAATCTAGCTGTGGAGAGCCCTGACCAGACTAGAGAGCTCAGAATGTAAGGAAGGCTGTAAGGGAACATGGCCAGGCCAGCCACCTTCCCTAGAGCCTCCCTTGAGGACCTTTCAGTAGGACAAGTGGTTTTACCTTCCCCCGAGTGAGTGGTGTAGGCTAGACTAGGCGGCTGTGAAGTAAAAAATAAAATTTCCTTTACTCCCCAGGTTCCCAAGATGGTCCTTACAGCAGACTGCATCCCCTGCTCCATGCTACCCTCACCTCAGGTGGTCTGCACCTACCTCAGGATTGTGGGACACATGACACTTCCAATCTTCTGGGAGTGGGAGAGGAAGGGAGCACAGTCTTGGATCAAGACAAGTATTTGGAGGGAACCTTATAAGCTTATGCCCAGGCAAGCCATAGACTGAGCCTCTGAGTTCAGGTGACCCTGAGTCAATGCCTCTTAGTGCTTCACAACCCTCACCCAGGTGTGCCATGTGCAGGGCCCGGTGCTCCATGCCTATGAAGCCAAACAAGGAAGATTCTATTACTAGGCTCATGCTACATCTACTTTGACTCTGGAGATGCATTTAAGCCACAGTGAACCTGATGACACAGCTAGTAACAGTCATAGAGACTGTGGAGACTGTCATATGCAGGTGGACCAGATACCAGATAAAGGCTTCCTGATCAAAGTTCCCATGAGATTCCAGCATGCTTTGCTGGATCTGTATATTGGCCCACCTTCTCAGTTGCTCCATTTTTTTCTGGATGGATACAGAAGTCCTGCGGTGGTCCTCCACTGTGTTAACCTGCTGCTGCAGCTCTCCCCACAGATGGTTATGCTTGAGAGTAGTTCTTCATCAGAGTCCTCAGATACTACACTATAAAATGGTTTATAACCTTCAGCTCCTTGGTGGGAGAATTTGGGGAGTTATGATGGGCCATCACAGAGCATCTGTCTACACCACCAACAATGGGAAATCTTCAGGCATAACCATTTAAGAGGAGCATGGGGCTGCCTGGTCAGTCAAAGATTACATGATGGACAATATGCTTCCACATGTGGCCACAACAGCTAGAAAGGGTGTGGGGGGAGGGGGAGAGATTTTTCTGACCCTGGGCTCCCTACGCTGGGAAACAGAATTGGCTGAGTGTCTAGGTGTGTTGGCTACAAATGTCCAACTCGAGATCCTTAAAATTCTGGTTTATTAGGTGGATTGAAACACTGTAATGAAGTTAACTCATAAACCTTGGGGCTGGTCCCCCCCCCACACACACATGCACATATACAGTAGCAAGCTACAAGAGTCCGGTATACCTATCCTACAAGTGCTGGAGTCTGCCGTTGATGACCAATTGAGGCTTCTTTCAGCGTAGTGTTATCCTCCAGAAGGGGGTCACCGGCTGGTCCTTCTGGCTGGACAGGTCTGGTCGAGTTGGAGATCAAGAGGGCGCCACTGAGGGTCACTTTTCACTGCTTTTTATCTGTCCTTGGCAGACTTTGGTGACTCCCCAGTTTTCAGGTTTGCCCAATCCAGGGGTCGTTGACCCTCGTGGGACTTCCCCCCTTGGTGGCTACTGGATGGCATCTGTCAGCCCCAGGGGTCGTCCGCATGTACGTGCAGGTTTGGGAGTCCATTGATGAATTTTGAATAGGGCTCTGGGAGCATTCGATTTGGAGATATTCAGCCCAAAATTTGGTCCCCGGCATTGATTAACTCAGGCCAGGGCTTCTAGCCCTTGATCAGTGATGTTTAGAGATGTCCCGGTTGCTACATTGTCTTCTATTGAGTTCTTCTGTTGGTTGATCTGCAGTTTCCTTAGGTGTTAATTTCTGCCTGCTACTGTGAATTGAAAGGTGAGGAGTATAAAATATAAGCTACAAATGTAATGCCATAGCACACAAATAGATAAAAATACCAAAATAAAAGGGGAGATACAAAATGCACACACACAAATTTCAAAACACAATTCCTTATCTTAAAGTGAAAGAAAGAGGAAGGAAGAGAAGGTAGAAGAGGAAAAACATATCCAAGGAGGGGAGAGCAACTGCAGGCAAGAGGAAAAAGGGCTTTCTGCTACAAGTGCATAAACATCCTTTTTTTGAACATCTTAGTCAGTTGTGAACACAGCAACCCAGTTGTGGGCATATAACCAAGGAGAGTGAGGCAGCTTTGGAGACTCACCAGTTTAACTGTATGGAGTCTGTGTAAGAGAACAGACATAAAATAGAATTGCCATCCAGAACATCTCCCTATACCTATAATAGGGACACTTATGCACCCTTCTGAGAAGAATAGAATTAAGCCTACACTTTAATTGGGACTCATGCAAAGCCTACCCTTTATGATTCTAGCTCTAGAATAAGATTCAGCCTGAATTACCTAAAATGAGGCAATGAAGCTGCCTTAGACTGGCTAAGAGTGCACACTCAGGATTGCTTTTTGGACTGTGTATTAGGCAGACTAATTGGTGCACACTCTAACAGAGGTATATTGCTTCATTTTCAGGATGTGGCATATGCTGAGGGGCAAGAAGTGGATAGGCTATGCATTACTTAGGCACTGTATGGCACAGTACAGAGGTGATGTAAATAAGCTATTAGACTCTAAAGCCTCTTAGATGCTTTAAAAAAGTTTATGGGATTTCTGGCTGCTGAGTGCCTTGGAAAATCCAGCCAGGTGGCAAGATGGGAGCTATTAGGCAGCAAACACTTTTAGAAATCTGGCCATCTGTATTAATTGTATGCACCTTTAACTCTTCCTTTTCTCTTTACTAAACCTAAACAGATTGCAGGGGGGTGGGAAAGCAGCCCAGCTGCGCTGCCTCTCTATCCGCCCCCCCCACCCCTCCCGCTAGATCATGGTGGGGTGGGAAAGCAGCTCAGCTGCTCATGACAGAGCTCTCCCTACGCAGCATGGGCCAGTGAGTGGCAGCTGTTACCTCTCAGCTCCGTGTTCTTGGGGAACCCTGGCACAGGATACAGCCTGTCTGACTCACAAAGAACTCTCCCCCTCCCCACCTTGGCCTGAACAAGAACCGATTAGAGGAAGGACTTACAGAAGACAAAGAAGAAGCATTGGGTGACACACCTAAAGCCCTCCAGACAAGGTGACAAGAGTGAAGCAACTCACCTGGTCTAATTTGCATCTGAGACGGAACCGGATGACAACTCATTTAAGTGGGAGATGGAACAGGCATGCACCTTCATTAGCATTCAGGTTGGAGAACAGAGATTCAAAGGCAAGGACTGCACTGAATTCTGGAATCAGAAAAGCAGGGGAGCACTGCATGATGAGGAATCCTTGCTCCAAATGCTAATCAACCCACATCTACACACACCCAGCTCAGCATTTATCAGACCAAGTCTAGTAATGACTCCTCTATTGGTATCCAAAATGCTGAATCTTCCTGTCTGTATTGTGCGCTCCCTCAGAGTAATGCCACCTATAGCCAGCAGTGATCAATTCCTATTATCCACCATATGAACCATTGTTTATCCCTAAACAAACCTAGTGTTCTCCCTTGAGCCATTGTTAGTTCTCTACAAAAACCCCTACCCAAGCTCAAGTGTCTGTCCTGGTGCTTGGATCCAAAGCTGCACCAGTTCCACTCCTTTTCTGCCTGGAATCTCTCCATTGATCATGCTGAAAACTCTGCCTGTCTGCCAGCTCCAACAACACCTGGGAACCTTGACTGGTTCAAGCTTCGCTGAGTGGTGAGACCCCAACTCTCTCTCTCTCTCTGACTCCAGAAACCTGACTTTTATTCTCTTACTTCAGGCACAGCTTTCTAAACCTGACTTCTGCTAATCAAACTTGAACTAGACTTCCCCAAAAACCTTAATGAAACTATGTAATATTGTAACTGTTTATTTGTCTCTCATATGGCTATTGTTACTGGTATCATCATAAGTTCATATACCTGGCAATAAATAACTTTTATGGTCAAGCTGGTTGCTGTACTTTCTCTATGAACCTCACCTACTCTTTCTTCCCCTTGACCTCCCCATTTGCTCTGTAGCAATGCTTCTTTTACCTAAGCCAAAGATCCCTGTAATGCCCAAAATCGCAGTGAGGTCTGCTCATCAAGGGGATTACTACTAGGACCATTGTGACAAGAGATTGTGATGTGGTGAGTTTTGAAGCGCATGAGGGTATCAAATGAAAGTGGTGATCAGACCTAGTCTGCTCAGACGTATTCTGTAACCATGTGTGTATGTGTGTTGAACTGCATTTATTATTGTCCTGATGAACTGAATTCAAGGCACATGAGGGTGTCAGCCTATCACTTCTGAATAGCCTGGCCTGACTCAGACATGCTCTGTTAACCTGTGTGTTTGTGTCTGACTGCATATTGTTGCCCTGATGAACTGAGTTCAAGGCATGTGAGGGTGTTAGCCTGTCAATGCTAAATAACCCCGCCTGGCTCAAGCATAGCCTGTTGATGTGTGTGTGTATGTGCATACATGTATTTGACTGATTCTGTGGTTGGAGGAATCCAGCCCCATTGAAACTGAGTCCTGCAAGATAGCTCCACTGGAGGTGAGGACTTGCAGAAGGGAGAGATACAGCTCCATATAGAAACACAAGTAACACAAGCAGCACATTGATAGAATTACAGAGACCCCCTGAAACATACCCCTAATAAATGAGCACATCCCAAAGTGACAGGCAAATTACAGTGGGGATCTCCTCACCACCACAGTGACGTAGCACAGTGGGGATCTCCTCACCACCCGGCAGCATCCGGTGATTAGGGGCTTATTTTTAAAATACTGAGAGCTGAGGCAGGTGGGGCAGTCATGGAGGGGGGCTTGGGGAGCAGGCAGGGGATGGTGGCCTGGCACGGGTCCACCAACAGTCCCCTTCCCCTTCCTCCAGCTCCCCCACCCGCTTCTTACCAACATGGAGTCTGGCTCCAGCTCCCTGCTACAGTGGGCAGGGACTGTCCAAATTGTCAAAGGTCTCCAAAGCTTTTCTGAATTGATTCAGAGAGCTTCAAATCAATTCATACCTTCTAATTGGCCCCTGATTCAATTCAGATTTGGAGATTTGGCCACCAAATCGCCCCTGAATTGTATGAGCACCTGAAGCTTCACGCAGCCCTAATGTAAATGCTATGTTAAAGACAACAGTGATCTTCAGATTTTGATCATTACAAATTCAGCTTTCTCTTCTTCCCTGGCAGGTGTTATGGCAGGATTTTTGAGCAATCCAGATGAAATAGGTTAGGAGGTGAAGGTCAGATTAAAATAGATTGCACATGGGTTAAACACTTAGGAGTTGAGTTTGTGTCCATCATGTGTTCTAGACAAGACCTGGGAGTTGCCCGAAGTGTATTTGCAGTGTGGATATTCTTTCTACAAGAACACAAGTATATTGGCACAGTATAAGGGATAAATTCTCAGATTAATTACTACCTCTGGTATACAAAGTTATTCAGCATAAGGCTATTCAGAAGTAATTATAGTGCATCTGGGCAAGATTGATTTAGTCCAGCATCCTGATGAAGGCCGTATAATGAAGAGAGAATGGGACTTGGCTACCTTTTAGTATACCTTTCCAAATTTTCATTTGATCCAGTTGGCAGCAACTGTAGTGAGTTGTATGGCAGGAAGGTGATCAGTATACCTTGTCTTATTTTTTCTTAGGTATATGCAGCAGTTAGCATTTTACAGTCACTGGGTCAAGTTCCACTCTCATTTATGTTCATACAGCCCAGATGACTTCAGTAAGATTGGATAGGAGTAACTGAGAGCCCAATATTTCCCAATGCCTAGAAGTGCACTCTTTAGTGCTAACTCTTTTTGTGTTTTAGCAGCATGAACATTTTCAAGCCAGGCAGAAGCACAAGTTGCTTGCAGTTAGTTAAACCTGATTGTATAAACTGAGTTTATAAATACCTTTTAGTGAACAGAGAAACTTATTGGTTTCTTTGGGGAGAAAAAAAAAAGAACTTCCTAAAATATAAAATAAAAGTGTTTTAATGCCAAAGCCTATATTATATTTTCAATGTGTGTATGCTACAAAAAATGATGAAAAGCATATGATCATCCATACAGACAAGAACCTAGCCCATGATTGTCATAAAGTGTTTTTGTTATTAAAAATATGAATTGAAAGTCTGAGAGTCTTGCAGAATTCTTCTACAGTAATTTATTAATAGTTTCAAAATATGGCTTATGCTTTGCCCTATGTTTCATGTAGCTACCACAATGATTATAAATGATTTATGTACAGAAGTTGTCTAGCCATTGACTACACTCATTAGAACAAATGACACTGCATGAGAGGGATGGATTAAAATGTTTCTTCACTGTCCAAACCTTCATAGAAAGGATTAACAACAAACATGGCTTTGTCCTCAGGGAATTGCAAGAAATCATGTGCCCCTAAGAAACGTCCATCATGTTGGTCTATTTTCTCACATTCCTTTGTGTTTAAGGAAAAATAATCTAAAACAAGTCCCTTTCATCAAGACTGAAAGGAAAGAAATTCCTGTTTGAGGGGCAGAGGGATGGGAGGATGTGTTTTGTATTTTTCTTCCTTTAGTAGAAAATAAGTACATTTGATCTCTGGATTTGGATGCATCCATAAATAAAAATAGGTCATTTCATTTTGTGGCAGATTTTGCAAACCCCAATTCTGATTTTGGTTATGTTTAACTTGACTGAAATCCAAAAATCAGAGTATACAGCCCTGAGAGTATGTGCGAGCAACTGCAGGATCAAGCTCCAAGCTTTTTGTGTCTAGGTTAGAGGAAGGTTCCGTTCTTCTACAGCCAACATCTTGGATATCTCTCATACAGATAAGTCCATCATATGCATTACTTTATCTGAATTTGACTTTCTGAATCTTTTTTTAATTCAGTGTACACTATATTTCAAACCTCATGGTCCTTCCTTAGACAAAATCTGATATTTCCATGCACAGAATGGTTGCAGGCTACAATGTGCACATTTTATTATAAAACAGGATGTATGCTTTTCATAAAGTACTGTGTGTTTTAATGTGGTACAATATATCAGTACAAGAAGTGTGTATTTATCATATCCACTAAAGGGCAAAATGTAGCCATCTACTCAACTATAAATAGAAAATTCCAAAATGTATATATAAATATCAGAAGCTCTTGAATTATTTATAGCCATAAAACACCTCTGAGATGAGGTAGGTGAACATGGATGTAAATTAGGGAAGACTTCTGCCTGTTATTTTTTATTTATCTGTTAATATTTAGGTTATGATCTTTTTCACGTATACATCCTTTCTAAGATTTTTCTATATTTTCCAAAAATAAATTATTCCACAAGAATAGAAATGTAGATGGCAAAAGAGTTGAATCACTCACTGTCTGATGAGAGTATTTATTCTTGTGGTTGCTAAAGAATTTTCCAGACTAAAAGAAAAATGATACAGGAAACAGTTGATATGCTGCACTGTCCCTGATTATCTACTTGCCTAAAGCTAAAAAGTCCAAGAAGTCTTGCATATGCTTCTTCCCCCTACATTTGTAACCAAGTTACCAATCAGTAAGTATAAAACATGCACACATGAGTGCATGCACACACACACACACACACACACACAGCTTTTCTACCTCTGAAGGTCCTTGTTGTAGCCTCATACCTACACATGGAATAGGATCATAAAACATCTGACTGAGATAGCAGCTCTGGAATCCTTCCAGCAGCTGAATCTGGCTTTTTGCCTTGATTATTTGGCTTGTTCTCTGACAGATCCCTTGACTTGCCTCACAAGTAGTAGCAGTGGCAGGTTGGAAACATCCTCTAGGGTAGGTCACTGGGGGATTGGCTTGGCTTCTTGATGTCATTTGTCTGGAGCAAAATTAATTTTGAAGAATCTGTTCATCTTTGTTTAAGAATAAGATTATGCATTAGCAATAGCCATTTGTTTTTCTGGTTAGTGTAAGGTAACAGACTATTGTATTAAAAATTGGTATTTATACTACCCCAGGGAAACAGATTTGAAACAATTTTTTATTGTTTTTACATTTCTCAGCCACAATGCATTATCTTGCAACCTTCCGTAGACATGTTCTGAGTGACGAATGCAATAGGATATCATAGAGGAGAACAACAGAGATGTCTGAGGTTTAGAAGCAATTTCTATCTTATTTATTGTTCCTTCCTTTATCATCAAATAATGCAAGACAAACAGCAGCTTCTATTACTCTATTTTTGTTTACATTCTTTTCTTACCTGTTATCTCCACCCATCGCCCCACGTGCATGCATACTCACACATGCACACACATGTGTACATATTACACATGCACACGAATGCATTAGATATTTTAAGCATGTATACAAGTTTTCCCTGAACAATAGGATTGAGTGCATGTTTAACAAATTTGTGGATGACACCAAATTGGGTAGAGTTCCAGATACTCTGAAGAGTAGAGCTAGGATCCAGAATGATCTGGATAGAATGGAGAAATGGTCTGCAATGAATAGGTGGGATTCAACATGGGAAAGTGTGAAGTCTTGAACTTGGGATGCAATAATTGTATGCACAAATACAAACTAGGAAATGCTTAGTTAGGCTGCAGTATGCAAAGTAGGACCTGGGGATTATGGTAGATCACAAACTGAATATAAAACAATAGTGGGCTCTCATTGCAAAAAACACCAACATCATACTAGGTTGTATCAACAGGAGTCACTTGCAAATGAAGGGACTGTTTCTTCCGCTGTGTTCAGAACTGATAAGATCTCACCTTGATACTGTGTGCTGTTTTGGGCTACATACTTCAAGGATATGGGTAGATCGTAAAGAGTCCAGTGAACTGACAAAAATTTTTAGATACCTTGGAGGCATGACTTATAAGGAGAGGCTGAGAAAGCAAGTGTTACTTAGTCTGGAGTAGTAGACAGATAATAGTGATAGAGGTGGGCTTTTCTCAGTGGCCATAGGGAACAGGGCTATAAGCAACAGTCTCATGCTGCAGCAGAGGAAATTTAAGTTGTAGATTAGGAGGAACTTTCTGGCTATTAACGTGGTCAAGCACTGGAACAGGCTCCCTTGAGAAATTGTGGAATCTTCATCCTTGAAAATTTTCAACAGCAGGTTTCACAGATATTGCTGAGGTGGTTTAGCCAAGATTCATAGATTGTAGAGTCAGAAGGGACCACAATGGATCATCGTGTCCGACCCCCTGCCCCTGGCAGGAAAGAGGACTGAGGTCAGATGACCCCAGCCAGGTGACTATCCAGCCTCCTCTTGAAGACCTCCAAGCTAGGTGATAGCACCACCTCTCTTGGAAGCCCATTCCAGATCCTGGCTACCCTTGCTGTGAAAAATTTCTTCCTAATATCTAACCTAAATCCACTCTCAACTAGTTTACACCTGTTATTCCTAGTCACTCCCTGGGGCGCCTTAGTAAACAGCACTTCCCCTATTCCCCATTGACCTCCCCTAATAAATGTATAGGCAGCCACAAGATCTCCCCTCAGCTGTTATTTGTGATTGATCCTGCCTTGAGCAGAGTGCTGAGCTAGATTATTTTGTGATCCTGGACTAGATTACCCTTCCAACCCTACTTTTCTATGATCATAAGTTTCCTGACGGTTCATCCATATAAAGAGAGAACTCATGGATGGAAGAAGTTCATTAACCCCCTGAACCTCTCTTCTAGGAGTTGTTTGGTTAAACTTCACCCAGGGTTATATATGTATGTAACAGCTGCTGCTGGATTTGCAGCAGGGTTTAGGATCCCTGCAAAGGCAGAGCAGGAAAGTTGCAGAAAGTTGTTGCTTGCAAGAGCATATGCATATTTTTGATTAGCTCCTGAGGCAGGAAAGGGGAGGTACTCAGCCAGGCTCAGAGAAGAGAAGGAGTCCCAGGACTACAGAGCTCTGGGAGGAATTACCCTGTTGTTTGCTGTGAAGTGAATCTGAACTTAGTGATGGGGAGAAGATAACCTGGTATCCTTTTTTCCCTCTGTCAGGCAGAGGGACCCATGTGGAGGAAAAAGGGTGGTAAGGTTGACTTGCGTAGGAAGGCAGGGTGTTAATCTGGGAAGGCTCTGGGGAGAGTTAACTGAGAAACAGCCAGGGGCTGGGCAGGTGATAAACCCAGAGTTGTTTCAGTTATCAGCACAAGGGGCCATGTCTGGGAATTAGAGAAAGGTGCTTTTAGGGAAAGGGGACAGTGTGTGTTTCTTTGCAGATACAACAGACAGCTGGAGCAGAGGAGAGCTTCTCTTCCCCATGCAGGCTCTAGCAGAGAGCAGGACTTTCTGAAGCAGCAGCATCAGCATCAGCCATGGTTATTGTGTTGCCAGTGTGAAGGAGACCTGATGTTTGTGCTAACCCTGTGTGCTCTTGTGGAAATTTACTGGAGTCCCAAGGTTTAAGCTGGGGAGTTTTACTAAGTGCGTCTTTGATTCAATTTGTAGAGAGTGTTTTAGTTCATTGATACCTGCCTTTGACAATTAGATTATTGATATCCTGTTCTGCTATTAACCTCATTTGTATGTTGACTTTTTTTTGTAAATAATAAACTGTGTAAATAGTTACACTGTATGTACTCCAGTGTGTGGGGAAACCACAAGAAAGCACTCCATGGAGAGGTGGCCCCAGCCATAGGGGCTGGGAGGTTGACCAAGGCTGTCTGATGACACCCCAGGACCCTGAATCTGGATATGGCCATGGGTAGCAGCATGGCAAGGGTTACATGCATTAAAAAAATTTAAAAGATTCTATTAGGAAGAGCTTTATGGAATTTTCCCCCAATAAACTCTGCTGATTAATTTAAATTGAACTATTACATGTAAACATATCCAATTTGATCTATTCTGTCAGTAACAAGGCAGGATTTCAAGTTGAAGTTCATATCCTACTTAGATACTTTTTGAAACCACACTTCATGCTTCTTTGCATCATAAAGGCCTAAATATCTTTTGAGAATCTCATTGTTAGGGGTAAAAGTCTGGACACGGGTCAATGGAAATTATGCTTCAAAGTACCTAGCACTTTAGAAAATTTTACCCGTATGTTCCTAATTCATTGACGGACTTGTGAAAAAAAAATCCTAAGAATCAAAGGAAATGCATCCTCTACATGTTGGATTTATCAACAGATAAAACAGTATACAGTAGAGCTAAATTGACAAATGTTCCTGGTGGAGATGTATCTTCCAGTGACAAAAAACTTTCTTGGTGTAGCTTAAATGAGTTCCTTGGACAGGAGAAGCTTTTGAATAAGGTTGTTCTGTCTACCTTGCTACTATGTACATATCAGATAGGGGTGTTATTTTGTGTGTGCGTGCACATGCTTGTCTTTACTGCTCTTAGTCATGCCAGCAAAACTTTTATGTGAAGAACAAGCCTTAGACTGCGGATTAACAGAAATGTATTTATCTTGACTGTAACCTGACAAGTCATGGGTGACAGATGCTGAAAAAATTGACAGCTTACTGCTGAAGGGACAGAAGCAAGTAAACTTCCTAAGATATTTAATCCTGCTAAATTAATAGACTGTAAATAAATAATGGTGTGCAGCTTTTACTGGTTACCTAATCTTATCATATTAGTCTAGCTGTAGATTTATTCTGTTTGCCTTAGGTTTTGCAGTTTTTATTTTCTCTCTCTCTTTTTTAAACCTTGTTTTAAGTTGGAATAAAGAATAGCAAGAGGACGGAATGAGCTTGTGGCTAAGGCACTAGAATGAGGTATAGGAGGATTAAGTTCACTTCCTAGGTCTCCTATATATTTTTTGTGTCACTTTGAGTGACTATGACTCGGGTTTCTATTGTAAAATGGAGATGATAATACTGCTTTGTCTGATTTAGCTAATTAGATGGTAAACTATGCATATCATATTTACTTGCATATCACCCACAGATTTTTTTCCCCCCAAATCAGCCTCCCATGTGAGTGTACCCCTAAATTAGGGTACATATCTTAAGTGGGGAAGCTATTTTTTCTTTGCTAGACAGAAGCAGGGTAACATGGAAGCAAGCAGCTACTGTAGGGCTGATTGCATGGTAAATTTAGGCAGCTTCTAGAGCTCTTAACCATTGGACTAGCTGCACATTAACACCTTTTAAGTGGTTTGCAGCACTAATTTGGCTACAAGTTACACCACTCCAGGGCAGGATTATCTCCAATCCACTTCATTTTGTTCCTGTTCCATTACCATGTGGCCACTTCCCACAACAATTCCATCCAAGTTGAAGTTTTCCAATATCCCAGAATGCAGTAGCTCCTCCTGACTCAGGGTGAGAGGGGACACTGGAGCACAGTAAGGCCAGGCTCATCCTCCAGGGACATCAGGCAGCACGAACATCAGGGGGACACTGGAGCACAGTAAGGCCAGGCTCGTCCTCCAGGGACATCAGGCAGCACGAACATCACAGTCCTGGAGTTCCCAGAAGCCATTGTGACTCCAGCATCTCCACATCGAGCGCAGGGCCACCAAGCTTAAGCCCTGCCAGCCCTGCCTCAGTGCAGAGCTGTCATAGCTCAGTGAGACCAGAAAGCCCCCGGGGAGCAGGTTGGTAATTGTAGAGCTGCAGTATCTCTGTGCTGAGAGCAGGGTTGCCAGGGCTTAAACCCAACAGCCCTGCTCCCAGTGCGGAGCTGCTGTGTTGTTTTCAGTGAGAGCAGAGAGCCTCGGAGAAGCTGCTTCCCTGGTGCTTTCTTGTCTTGCTGCAACTGATGTGGTGTTAGGCCTGCTCTGCCTGTTGGGATCATCAGGTGGGTCCTGCTTTTCATCCTGCCCCTGCTCATCAAGCCTCTAGTAGCAGGTCAAGGACAGTCAGAGCAAGTTTTTTGCTTTCCCATGTGACTTCTCCATTAAGCTGAACAACACTAACCTAATTAACAGATGCTTGGCTTACAGCATAAGTCTAACAAGGCCCTGTAACTCATAACAGCTAAGAAGGCTGTCACTTCTCTGTGGCCCTGAAAGTAAAGTGGGCATAGTTCCATGTTAATTGTCTCACAGCCCAAGCACTTTGAGCTGATTAGAGCAAGTAAGCTGCTGTTTGAAATCTGAAATATCTTTGAGGCTTATGATGTGGAAACAGTAGTCTTTCAGGAACTTAAATAAAGCACTATGCATAAGAAAGAAGTAACATTTTTGCTACTGCCCTTACATGTGTCTGGGGCCTACCTTTATCACTGTTCTGCATGCCAGGAAATACAAGAAGAAACATGCTGTCTTACATACTGCCTCACCCAAGCTATCTCCTGAGATGCACACTCCCTGGAGACTATTTCAGGGAAGATTTACTCTATTAAACACAGTCCTCCATAACTCTGGTGGGAAAAAAAAACAACCTTTTTTTTCCCCCTACATTTTTGCTTTCAAAAACAAGATGCATTTCTAATTTGGGGGGTGTGAGAAAATACAGTATATTCAGGGTGCAATGAAACTTATATTTACATCTATACAACTTATTTCTTTCTATCTGGTGTGCTACTGAGAAGCATACTTCATCCACTTTCTCCTGTTTCAGCCCTAACAAACCCAGAAACAAGGCGGTGAAACTTCTCTGAGAATGCTCAACACTGCTATTCTGAAGCACATTGAGGGGTGTTCAGATCAGTTGTGGGAAGACTGTCAGGGTGGCATCACAGTCATGTTTCCAAAAATGGTGCCTGGGGAGCAAGAGCAAGTGGGGAGGTATGTTTTTGAGTGGTATAGACATGCTCGTTAGGTCTGCCAGGAACTACTGTAGTGCAATAATAAAAAATAATAATAGTAATGATCACATCTACTCAATCTGTCTGTGTTGCCAATGATGCAGTTTAATTGCCGATCTTGCAATATTTGCTGTAAGCTGTGTGTCTTAATGGTTCTGTTCCTGTAGGGATACAATTGTTCAAAATACTCCGATTTCTTTAAATACAAAAAATGTTGCTAGTCCTGATGGTTGCAGAGAAAAGCTTGAGAATGTGAACTCTTAAGTCTAAAAAATCAGTCAACAAATAGAAATAAGGATTCTTTTTAATTTGGACTTTTGATGTTGGTAGGTCCACATGTTGGTGTATCAACTTTGAACAATGCTTACAAAAGGATTTCTCTCCTTATGGAAGAAAGTAGCTCTTGAATATTCTTTGTTCTACAAAAGTAGAGGCATTATCAGGAAACCAATACATCTATGACAGTGTTTTTGGGGGGATGTTAGTTGTTTTTAATGGGTTCATGGAATTTTAGGATATGCAGAATAAAAACAATCTTATAATAGCATAAACAGCACATAGCTGCCAAAAAAACATCAGCAAAACCTAGTGTGTTAAGCCATTGACTGAGGGTGAGGAGTGTGTGTATGGGTGGATCATTCTATTATTTTATTCCAGTAAAAGAGTATCCCATGCCATTAAATTACTACTTTGTGGTGAAACATTATAATAAAATCCTATCATTCCATTTCTTTATGCTTACATATTCTTTATTTTTTTCAAGTGTTTGTTCTAACATTAGACAAGGAAGAATATTTTGAAAATGGGGGTTACAGACCTCATTGTGGCACAGGAAATGAAGATTACAGGCATTTTTATGTAACGACAATAGTAAGTTATGGGTGAAATCACATAAAATCTTGAACATCTATCTAGGGTTTTTTTGCTGTGTTGTATTGTGCCGTATTGTTTTGGTTTTTCTTTCTCTCTACCAGCTTCTTGGCAAAAAATCTAATTTTTAGCCTTAGAAGTATTTCATTGGAGCATTCTGAGACTTTGGCCGAGTGTTACACTAGTCCGCATCCATTCTTTGACCTTAGGACCTATCAGAGCATGATCAGCAATTTGAAGAATGGGTCCTTAAAAGAAGGGTTGAGATTTTTCTGGAATACACAGGAGACTGGTACAACAGTAACAGATTTACATATTGTATTTCATGCTCCCAAGCCTTTTCTTTGAAGTGCTCTGAAACTGACTCCTTCAGGGTTTGTTTATTTCACATATAAAAGGCGTGACTCATCTTCTATATTGAGCTTAAGAGAAAAGATCAGCTCTGTTATATGAAGCAAATACTGTATCATAAGTAAGCCAGCTGTGGAGTTCTTGAACTAATTGGAGTTGGACTAATACAGACTAATTGGAATTGGAATAATATAGACTATAATAAACCACTCAGCCCAGAAGAGCTGCTTAATTTGAATGTTTATTTGGCTATTAAAATATGACTCTTCTTTATTGCTCGATCATTTAAATGAGAAAGGTGTTGGGTAATTATGCCCAAGTTTCAATAGCTTGGATGCTAATATAGACATGATATGACCTTAATCGTTCCCTTACTAGGAAACAAACGATAGTTTTTTATTGTAAGTTATTAGGCTGCAAACAGCTTATGTCATTGGGTAGTAGGGTCTATCACCCTATGTAGGAAGACTTGTTCTTCTGCTGACCCGCCCTGTTAAAACCAGATAGCAGATGCACATCCATCAGTATGACCGGTGTGTGGGTTTTTTGCTACAGTTAGACCAGAAACAGTAAAGTCCACAGGGAATCCTAGACCCAGCCAGGCTTAATGAAAAAAAAGTTAGTCTGATGTTCATGTTCAACTATATTTATAATAGTTACCAATAAAGACAAAAGCTAAATCCAGGGGATTTAAGCTCTATTTGGAGCAGAGTAGGAAAGTTATCCATTTTCACTTGGTTGAGAATCAGATAGTTTGTCTCTGAGGGAAAGGGAAAAGCTGCTGCAGCAATTCCAACAATAGTATTATCAGACCATGCTGTAATTTAGGAAGGCATGCCTGATCTAACAGAGAGTAGAATGCCCAGACTAGTTCAAGAGAAATAGATGTAAGAGTTCCAGAAGTAACTATTGCAGACTTAGCCCTTACATGTGTATGTGGGAGATACAAGATAATCTAGATGTTTAGCTGGTTGCTTTTGAGTAAGCTGCATAGAAAGAAGGTATGGGGTACACTTTTTACCCACTTTCTTGATGGGAGAGAAATATAAGAACACGGTAATGGGAAGCGAAACCAAAGAAGAAGTCATCTTGGACTACTTGAGATTTTCAAAGAAGTAGTACTTGAACGTTATAGATGGTGAGGTACTCTGCTCCCCTTCCCCCCAACTAGGAAATCTTAGTGCAAGGAAGAATGGATATTTTTTTTGATCAAGACCAAGGCTGAGGCATAGTAGTCATAAAAATAAACATTACTTAGAATATCTTCCTGGCAGGCAGCAGAGTTGGATGCGACAGCATCACTTATATGTGCGGGCCAGGTTCAGCCAGCAAAAGAAAAACCTAATGTTAAACCACCAGACAGAACACCATGGTGATGTAGCAACCACATGGTAAGAGAAAGTTGAATTATTAGTTCACCTAACTCTATCTTTTTAGTTCAACATCTGACATCTTTTTCAATGAACCTTTTAGCAAAATGTGTACACTAACACTTAGAAATATTTGCTTTCTTAAAGTTCTTTCCAAATATTTGCTTGGAAATACATGTTTGTACACTTCATATTTAGACTATTGAGTCGTGTCTTCACGTGATAGACCATCATTTTGTTTTCTGTTGTACAGTGCCTAGCACAATGGGGGTTTTGTCCATGATTGTGGCTTCTAGGTACCATTAAAAACAAACAATAAATAACAGCAATAACTGAGATCATATTATTCTTCATAAAGTTATAGTGTTAAACAGAGTTGGAGATTAAGTGGGAGGGCAATGCTCCAGCAAAACTTTGCGTTTATGGGAGCTTAAGTGTTTCATATATATTAAGATGAATGGAATCTCCTCCCAACCTTTTTATTGAGCTTTTGAATTAATTAGAAAAATGCATTCCCTCCATACACGAAGTAGAGGTAGCTAATATTGTGCATGAAGGAAATAAATATTCATATAAATTCAGCTAAAAAAACCCATGTACCTTAGGCCCCTAGCACACATTTATTTAATAGCACAGTGGATCTGATCCATGATTCCAACCTTTAGGCCTCCTGCCATGCTACATTTGCATGGCAAGAGGTGTGATTGTGGAATCAGAGATCAGATTCTAATTGTGCCATTATTACTTGCCAGTGCAGGGGGAGCCTGGGGGTCTCCCTATGCTAGCAAGTAGAGGAATGCCTGCAGGTCAAGCTGGGCCAACAACCTGGTGATTGTCAGCTGGGCCCTTGGGACTCTACTGGGGACTCAAACTTCTTCCAGTGCAGCCTGCAGCCAGAGCTAACAATCACCTGATTGTCAGTCCCAGCCTCAGTCCTGTTCATCCTGGTTGGGAAACCTCTGGGTCTAGTTTGAGACCATGGCTATTTGAGGAGCGTGGACAATCAGCTGATTGACAAAATTCTGTGCCTGACAGCTCTGGGCAGGGTACTATGTGCAGGGGATGAGAGGCTCCTGGTGATGGTGGGGGCAGTTAAAACCCCGCTGGAAATCTCTAATCTGAAGACCCAACTGTGGGGCATGGGGAGCAGAGAGCTCCCAGCTCCCTGGCTTTCCATATCCTGTACTGCAATTGGGGAGTTCAGCTGCATGTCCACTTTTTAAAGGTCCAGGGTGAAACAAGCTTGAGATCAAGAAGAAATTCCTTGATGTCAGGCTCACAGCCTTGCCCCCTCATCTCCATCTAGGGATCAGACTGGGGTATTAGGTCTAGAACCTGGTGCTGCTGCTAGCTGATCACACTGGGGAATGGGTGTATCCTAGATCCTGGGGCTACCCCATTCTAGATGTGTGGACTATATACAGCATATCTTTTGTGACTCATTTGCTATATTATCATGCCATATTGGCTTTAATGTGAAGCCCAGTTACTATTTATGGCACAATTAGCAGCTTAATTGCATCTTAAATGTAACTTGTGCTGGGGCCCTTAGAGACAGGGGGATGTGGAAATGTTACTAAACCATTTTTTAGCTGGCACTTATGAAAAATATTGCAATTATGGAATTCTTGGGCCTTAAAATTATAAAACAGAGGAAGATATATTATTGTCACAGAGTGCCTTCCAGGGGGTGCTTGCTTGGGATAGCTGCAACCTTATCTGGTCTCTGAGAGTCCCCCTTGAAGGCAACCCAGGCTTGGCTTCTACACCAAGGGAGGATCCCAAATTCCTTCTCACACCCAAATATATTCATCTGTTCCCCTTCTTATCTTTCCAGCTCCCCAAAGCTTCTCCACTTGTATCAGTCCCTATTCTTCTGCCTCCAGACTTGCCAGACTATTTTTTTTTCCAGGCCTGCTTTCCCTTGTGTCACATTTAACCCTTCTTTACACCTCTTGAGTGTTGGCTCTCTCACCTTTGTTGATATGCAACAAAGTCATTCAAGACTGATGACCCTAAAAGTAAATCAGATCTAGTCTTGCTTGGCACTAAACCCCTCCTCTATGCACCACCTAAGGAGGTAAACTGAGTCGTACAATATTATAACAACATGAACACAGTTAACACAGAAACATCACAATAAAACCTGTAATCCAAATGATCATGGATATCTCACAAAATATATTTTATTTCAGATAGAAAGGATATATCAATGTTTTCAACATCCAAATCCAGTTCTTTAGCTTCAAGGAATGTTATTGTTTATGACACTACAATTCTAAAAAAGCTTAGTATTTTACCATAGTTCAAACCAGAAGCAAGCAAGCAAGCAAACAAAAACCTAGAGGTACTTACTTTTTGGAGTCTTGGTTTTCCTTGTGATTTCTTATTTGCGCTGGTCTAGAAACATCTAGTGTAAACCTTCATTTGGGGCAAAAAGAACACAAGCATACAACCTACCAGGGGTTGCTTATGGCAGCAAAAGGCATTTGGACACAGCATTAGAAAAAAATCCAAGATTTAGAGGAGGAAGTGAAGAAGCCGAAATGAATTTATGAACAGAAAAATCAAGCCCTGACAGGCTCATCCTTAATGGATGCTGTGTATTTGGCTAAGTTGGAAGATCAGGTGTCCAGGTTAGAAACAGCATTGAAGCAACACACACATTTTGTATGGGACTTACTACACAGCTAGAGTTAACCATTTACTTGAATTGCTTAACTAGAGTTCCGAGTGAGGTGGAGGTTCACTAGGGTGTTTGCCTGGAAACTTTCTGTCACCTTCCTTCACTCTAAGCTTAGTGAGAGGAAGCAGGGAAAGGGGAACCTTTCAGGACTAAGGCGCAATGAAAAAGCCAGCTAACAGGGGAGTTTGCTAGGCAAGGTCTGCTTGGAAAGAGAGACAGGGAGAGAGAGAGAGCAGATTAAGAGATCCAGGAAAATGGCTGGAGGACATTGCAACGTCAGAGCCATTGCTACTGCCAGTTCTTTCTGCTTGCATCGGTGAGGTGTTTGTCTAAGCAGGACTGCTCACCATTGAGGCTTCAACCCAGGTCTTGGTTCATTGTTGTGGAGACTTCAGTTTCTAGGTGCCTTCCAGTGCCAACCAGATGGGGGAGTGCCTGTGCCTGCAGTGTAAGTGTCTTCCTGCTGGTGTCCCTCAAGGAGAAGGCAAGAGAGCTACAGGAGGAGGTGATGAGGCTCTGAAGCATCATCTGCTGTGAAGACTTCATTGATCCAATGCTGGAGGAGATCTCTAGGACTGTGGAGGAAGGACTACCAAAGGCAGCACTAGAGAAGGACGAAGACGTGGATTCCCAGGAATATGGCAGCTGAAAGTCTGTGACCTCTGGTAGTAAGAAGTCGTCTTCTCCACTTGCAACAATTTGCCTGGTTGGGAGGATTAATACCACTGTCACCAAGAGGAAGCAACAGGTAGCAGTGGTTGGAGACTCCCTTCTGTGTGGGACAGAGGCATGCATCTGCTGGCCTGACCTGTTGTCTCAGGAGGTCTGCTGCTTGTCTGGAGCCCACATCTGAGATGTCGTGGAAGTTCTCCTTGATCCTTCCGATCAAGGCAAAGAGCCATAGCAGGAGTGGATGTACCCTGCAGATCAATGCACGGCTGCACAGATGATGTCAGCAGGGCTTTTGCTTCTTCAACCATGGGATGTTGTTTCAAAAAGAAGAATTGATAGGAAGAAATGGGATTAACCTAAGCATCTTTGCAGACAGGCTTGCTAATCTAGTGAGGAGGCTTTAAACTAGGTTCACCAGGGAATGGAGACCAAAGCCCTGATGTAAGTTGGGAAGTGGGTGACTGGGAGGAAGCACAAACAACAGGTGACACCTTGTCATTCTTCCTTTCTTGCTTTCACTAGGCTTAGATCATTCCCAACCACCTTCTTAGCCACAGGCCCCTCTGCCAAGCACTTCCCTGTTTGGCTTCTATGACTAGACTGCCTGAACAGCCTCTGGCCTTGTCTTATATCTCTCTGGCCCTGCCCTCATTCAGAAAGGACAGGCAGGGGAGAAGAGGAGGAGGAGGAATTACACTGTATGTAGAAGAGCTGTATGATTTCTCAGAGTTTCAGTATAAAACTGGACATAAGACTGTTGATAGACTCTGGGTTAAGATCAGAAGGAAGAGCAACAAGGGTGATGTCATAGTGGGTGTGAGCTATAAACCATCAAACCAGAAGGATGAAGTGGATGAGGCTTCCTTCAAACAGCTAGCGGAAGTTTCCAGATCATAGGCCCTAGTTCTTATGGGGGACTTCAATCACCCTGACATCATCTGGGAGGGCAATACAGTAGTGCACAGACAATCCAGGAACTGTTTGGAGAGTATTGGAGACAACAAGAGCCGTGCTCTTCTTGAGTGCTGCTCACAACCAGAGACGGATTGGTAGGGAATATAGAATTGGATGGCAACTTGAACAGCACTGACCAAGATGATTGCATTCAGGATCCTGAGGAAAGGAAGGAAGGAGATCAGCAGAGTATGGACCCTGAACTTCAGAAAAAGCAGACTTTAACTCACTCAGGGAACTGATGAACTGGACCTCCTGGGAGGCCAGTTTAGGGGGAAAAGGAAGTTCAGGAGAGCTGGTTGTATTTTAAAGAAATCTTATGAAGGGTGCTGGAACAAACCATCCCAGTGTGCAGGAAGACTAGCAAGTATGGCAGACTTAACAGGGTACTCTTCAGTGAGCCAAAACACACACACACACACACACACACACACAAAGAACCTTACAGGAAGTGAAACTTGGACAAACAGCCAGGGAGGAGTATCAGAGTATTGCTCAGACATTCAGGGATGAAATGAGGAAGGCCAATATTCAACTGGAATTGCAGCTATTGAGGGACATGAAGGGTAACAGAAAGGGTTTCCACAGGTATGTCAGCAATGAGAAGAAGATCAGGGAAAGTATGGATTCCTTACTGAATGGGGGAGGCAACTTAGTGACAGATGTTTTGGAAAAGGTTAAAGTACCCAATGCCTTTTTTACCTCAGTCTTCACAAGTAAGGTCGACTCCCAGACTACTGCACCTGGTAATATAGGTAGGGAAGGAGGTGAGCCACCAACAGTGATGAAAGAACAGGTTAGAACTATTTACAAAAGCTGGACATGTACAAGTTCATGGGGCTGGATGCAATGCACGAAAGGGAAGAAGGAGGATTCAGGGAACTACAGACCAGTCAGTCTCACTTCAGTCCCTGGAAAAATCATGAAGCAGATCCTCAAGTAACCAATTTCTAAGCACTTGGAGAAGGAGAAGGTGATTAAGAACAGTCAGCATGAAAGTACCAAGTCAAATCATGCCTGACCAACCTGATTGCCTTTTATGATGAGCTGACTGGCTCTGTGGATGCGGGAAGAGCAGTGGATATGATATACCTTGATTTTAGCAAGGCTTTTGATATGGTGTCCCACAACATTCTTGCAAGCAAGCTAAGGAAGCCTGGGTTGAATGAATGGACTTTAAAGTGGACAGAAAACTGGCTGGATCATCAGGTTCAAAGGGTGGTAATCAACGGCTGGTGACTAGATGGCAGCCGGTATCAAGTGGAGTGCCCAAGAGGTCAGTCCTGGGCCTGGGTTTTTTTTCAATATCTGCATCAACAACTTGGAAGATGGGATGGAGTGTACCTTCAGCAAGTTTGCAGATGACACCAAGCTGCAGGGAGTAGTAGGTACATTGGAGGGTAGGTCTAGGATTCAGAGAAGCCTAAACAAATTGGACAACTGGACCAAAAGAAATCTCATCAAGTTCATTAAGGACAAGTGAAAAGTCCTCAACTTTGGATGGAACAATCCCATGCACTTGTACAGGCTGGGGACCAACTGGCTAAGCAGCAGCTCTGCAGAAAAGGACCGTGGGGGTTACAGTGGACAATAAGCTGAACATGAGACAGCAGTGTGCATTTGTTGCCAAGAAGGCTAAAAGCAACAATAGAAGTGATGCCAGCAGATTGAAGAAAGTGATTATTCCCCACTATTTGGCACTGGTGAGGCCACATCTGGAGTACTGTGTCCAGTTTTGGGAACCCCAACCCCCCCAACAGAAAGGTTATGGACAAATTGGAAGAGAGTCCAGCGGAGGGCAACAAAAATGGGGCTGGGGCACATGATTTAGGAGAGGCTGAGGGAATTGGACTTATTTAATCTGGAGAAAAGAAGACTGAGAGGGGATTTAATATCAGCTTTCAACTACCTGAAGGGTGGTTCCAAAGAGAATACAGCTAGACTGTTCTCAGTGGTGACAGGTGAGAGAACAAGGAACAAGGGTCTAAAGTTGCAGCAAGGGATTTTAGGCTAGATATTAAGGAAAACTTTCTTACTAGAAGGGTAGCAAAGCACAGGAACAGGCTACTCAGAGAGGATGTGGTCTCTCCATCCTTGGAGGTTTTTAAGACCTGGCTAGACAAAGCCTTGGCTGGGATGATATAGTTGAGCAGGGGGTTGGACTGGTTTAAACAGGGTCTTAGACTAGATGACCCCCTGAGGTCCTTTCCAATCCTAATTTTCTATGACTCCATGAATTACTGAAAAAGAATGCTTTGTTGAATTGGAGCAACAAGAACTGCATGAGGTTTTCAGACGCCAGTGAACTCAATGTCAAAACTCCCATATGTTTTTAATTTTTTAGATGGGAGGAAGAGAGTGGTAATATTAAATGGAATTTATTACTCATGCTTTGATCTTGTGCAGGGATGCTCAATCTGGGTCTTTCTATCATTTGAGCAAAGCTGGAACTAAGTATTTCAACTAGCATTTCAATGGGCTCATTTTATGTATGATGCAGCCACAAACACACATTTGCCCTTTCTCTTATTTATCTTTCTCTTCATAGGAATTTCACACCCACTTTTGTTATGTATTTTTCATTTTTTTCTAAGAGTAAGTAACTATAAAATAACTTTTATAATTTAACATTTTCAGTGCTGTTAGTCTAACTGTATTACAAAGTTAGACCACCTAATACACTGTAGTCAATCTCTAACAAATTTAGATGTGGCAACTCATAAGTAGCAAGCATTTTTTCTGTGAGCTGCTAGCAGATTTTCTATCTTAAAGCCTCTCTATTTTCTTCTTTCATAACTAAATTGGAACACTCAATTTTGAAATAATAGTTAGCATGATTTATTATTTACCAACGCAGCACTGAAGAAATGTATTTGAAAGAAGCCAGTAGCAAATTGCAATCGATTTGCACAATATCACAAATAAAATGTTTTACGGAGGCAGAGTTGCTGTTTCAAGTGATATGTGATGCATAATAATATCTCAAAGATGTTTGCTTCTTTATTACTGTCAACAATTCATTAATCACCTTCTTGCAAAAAGGCAAAAAATAAAAGTCAGAGATCTAAGAAAGTGCTGATTATGTTTCTGCAGTTGCAACACATTTCTCTTGAAATGCTATCATTTGAGTCAAATGTATGCATAGAGGTTAAAAAGTCTCCTTTCAATTGCCCTTGGAATAAAAGCAGGTAAAATTACTTATTCTGTGTCAAAAAGGTAGTCATGATTATGATGGATATACAGTTCCAGTCTGATGTATTGACTGAAAGGCATTGTTGACAAATACAGAGTACATAGAGCTAGAGTGCCAAATGACTCTCAAATATTTTAATTCATTCTAAAATCATTTGTATAGCTGGGAAATCATAAAACTGTGAGCCCATTAAAAATGTCTGTGCATTCTCAGAATGCATATTGAGGTACATTTTCATAAAGGTTGAGGTTCTGTATTTTGTACCCACAAAATAAATTCTGCGAGGAAGAAAAAACCTCTTTTAATATGACTTGTTCCTCCTGTCATGTAGTTAGAACCAGCAGTGCTCAAAGTTGTGCCTGCACTTAAATTCAGTACAGCACAGTTGAGTTGTTTGGCAACTGAATGTCTGCTGGAAGGGTAGTCTCTCTAAGATCTCCAAGGCACACAGGAAATCTTGGACCTACAGCTCAAAGAGTGCTTTGAAGTGATATAAAATACTTTCCCTAGAAATGCTTATTAGATACCAGAGCATTCACTGTTTTGCCTGGTCCCTGTAACTTCTCTAGCAGTATATGCTTCTTGGGAGGCAAGAGTTAGATTGATTTAACTGTACGTAATGTCTGCACATACCTACAGATTGCTAAGTGCCGAACTACATATGTTCAGGGAGTTTAGATTGGGCAAAAAGTGATTGGCCCAATCTAACTTAATTCAGCTGAGGAGATGCACTATGTAGATCAGGCTAACTTCTGCCCCAACTAACCAAACATATGTTCAGAGCACAGCCCCAGGGCTGGGAAAGCCCAGCTGCAGATACTAGCACTGGAGCTGTGCTATTCCTACCTACACCGCAATCCCACTAACAAACCACCCTTGGACCTGCCAACCCCCCACCCTTGTGGCACACCCACTAGCCTGGACCCCTCTCCCAATCCTGCCTGCCCCTCTCCCAACTCAACTTAGTTAGATTGTGTTCCCAATACAGTTCCTGGCACCAGCAAATGAGTGCACAAATATGGACCTGATCTATGATTACCTGGCTTAAATTAAGCTACATGACTATATATTGGGTCCTGTGAATGCGTGCACATGCTCTGATTATAGCCCAGAGACTGGTAATGTACCTGATTGAGAAAGGGAAAGGGACTTCTTATATCCTTCTGCCAGGCATAATCTGGTGCTCTGGGTTTTGGGGCCAAATACTGAATAAAAGAATAAAGGGCAAGATGTAAAGGTGTTCAGGTACTTAGGAAAATCCCTCTTATTTAGGTACCTAAATCCTTTTTTAAACCTCACCAAAGTCATATTACCTAGGGAAAAGGAGAAACTTTGCAAAACCCAGAGAACCCTATTAAAGATCTTAACAGTATGGGCTAAGAGAGAGAGACAATGAGGTAGACACTTACAAATGTTAGTTTTATCTCTTGGAAAAGCACAACCTTATTTTCTCCTAGCAATGTATACTAGGAAAGAACTGGTATTCCAGAAACACATGACTATGGCCTCAGATGAGTAGAAAACTTCAGAAGTATAAGAGCTCTTAAATTCAATCTAAGTACTAACACAAATGCTGTTAGTAATAACAGAAAAGGCTAGGGCAAAACAGAAAATTTGTCATACTCTACAGTCAAGAGTTGTTTCAAAATAAAATATATTCCATGTTCTCCATGAGGCATTAGTCATTACTCATTTTTCTCGTTTCCTTGGTCCTTTGATATTACCCTCCATTGTATCTGGTATTCATTGTACCAGATCTGGCCTGGTACATTGAATTTGAGCAAAATCTGGCCTTAATCAAAGTATGTTTACATGAGTAGTTAGTAAATAGGATGCCTTTCTGACATGGAGCAACCCAGCTGGAACAGTAATTGTTACTCTGACTTTGAGATGCTAGCAAATCAAGATTTACACCATCAGTTCAACCTTCTTTGTAAACAGTAAAATAAATCATTAGTCCCAAACTCTTAATTAATTTGTAATAAGAGTACCATATTTCCTCGCATATAGGCCGCGGGTTAGATACGTTTTTACAAACAGGATGGATGGGTGCGGGTTATACAAGGGTGCGGGCTATGAAGAGCCATTTATGCAAAAACAAGTGTAGCAGAAGTTATTAAGTGCATTAATAATTGTTTGAATGGTATTTCCAGATTATACGACATACTGGACGATGACAATACAAGTGCTATAGCAAAGATTTAGACACAAAAAACCCGCCTTGCCATGTTCGAAAACAGCGTCCTGTCCATTCTTTTATTATATCCTTGTTCATGCACCCTTTCTTATTGCAAATAACTGCAACTCCATTTGGGATCTTTTCTTGGGGCATCGTTACCCGTTTGAAAATAACCATCGGTTTTAACTTTACACCACTCGTGGTGCATGCTAGCACAACTGTGAAATTTGTTTGTTCGTGGCCCATTGTTGATATTACAATCGTCTTTTTACCACGTGGATCAACTGTACAAGTTGCTGCGACTGAGTCGCCCCCGGTACCAACACTATCAGGTACGGGGAATACATAGGTGTGGTCCTAATGGACTCCAAGATGAATATGAGTCGTCAGTGTGACGAAGACATCAGAAAAGCTAATGGCACTTTATCGTGCATCAGCAGATGCATGACAAACAGATCCAAGGAGGTGATACTTCCCCTCTATCGGGCGCTGGTCAGACCGCAGTTGGAATACTGCGTTCAATTTGGGCGCCACACTTCAAGAGAGATGTGGATAACCTGGAGAGGGTCCAGAGAAGGGCCACTCGTATGGTTAAGGGCTTGCAGGCCAAGCCCTATGAGGAGAGACTGGGGCACCTGGACCTCTTCAGCCTCCGCAAGAGAAGGTTGAGAGGCGACCTTGTGGCTGCCCATACGTTCAGCACAGGGGCACAGAAGGGAATTGGTGAGGTTTTATTCACCAAGG
>NW_005842078.1:1816865-1821069 GCF_000455745.1 Alligator sinensis
TAGCTAGCATCATCTAGACCCAGCCCTCTTTCCTGCCTATGCAGGGGGTTGGACTCGATGATCTATTGAGGTCCCTTCCTACCCTAACATCTATGAATCTATGAATCCATTTATGAGTCTATACATACACTATTTTCTGAAAATACAATTTTCCGTGGGTTATACATTGGTGTGGGTTATATCAGTATGCAGGCTATATGCGAGAAAATACGGTAAGCATTTCAGTTCCATGATTGTACTATTTCCAGAAATGGTCAAATAGGTCTTATTATTAGGACCTTTGCTAAAAGCTAAAGAATTACTAAAAGTACCAAAAACATTTTTTTTCCCCACCATTTCAGTAAGATTAATGCACAGGGTCATTGATCTACCAAAGAGAATTAATTAAAAATCAGTATGAAGGATTTCTGACATAATTGTGATCTGTCCTGTAACTGTAAACAGAATGATCATTGTATAGTACCACATTCCTTAGTATCCATGCCCTTGGCTTTCCATAGACCACAATGGAAATAAACAATTTGAGGGAGAATTTTTTCCATCAGTGCAATGACTTATTGTTTTCCTTTTTCTCTCATAGTTGCTGTCTGCATAGATGCAGTTTCAGAACAAAATATACTCTAGATTTCAGTCAAAAAAGAAGCAGAGTTTGGATCCAAAGGCTCTGCCAGCAGGCCACCAACCTTGTCGTTGGACAACCAAAAAACTATGGTTTCAGTTGGCAGAAAAATGGGGTGCCACATCCCCCAAAGCAGTCATCTCTAGTTGCTGTTCCTGTGCTTCTGTCTGCTAGCATGCAAAAGCACATCATTTCCCAGAATGCCCTTCAACAGATATGTAGCAGGGCAGCTCCAGATCTGGGCAGCTATGATGCAGGAGTAAGCACTGGTTCCTGCTGTGCCAGTGGTGGCAGTACAGTCAGCCATCACTGCAGCAGTAGCTGCTTTTCCACCCCAGACCACTGCCCCAGTCACTCCACATTCATGTGCACCACTGCCTTCCACTCATGTATGCTCCTGCACTGTCACTGTTGCTTTCCTGCCATAGCTGAAGGAAAAAAGGCTACAGGAGCAGGGGAGTGAGGAACTAGAGGGTGAGGTGCCACCCATTCCATTTTGTCCCAGCTCCACAAACTTAGAGAACACCAGGGCTGGTACCCCAGTTATCACTTATTCTGATGCTTCTACAAAATGGATGCTAAATATATTTCACTGAATTGATAATATTGTCCCAGAAAATGTTTGCTAATGGGGGAATAAGTCCCTTATTATACACAGTGCAAAAAATGAATGCATTCTGAACTATGCATTAAGAATACCTACATGCAGAGAGTAAAGGAAGCAGCGAGTGAAAAACAGGATCAGATCCTTCATAAAAAAGTCACACGGCAGCCAATCTCAGCAGCTTAAAATTGCTTTGCAGATAGAGAGACAAATAATGAGGTGCAAAAGGAAAGAACAAACTAATCATGATAAAAGATAGGAACTAAGGCTAGCCAAAATTCAGTAGGTTTTTTGTTTTGTTTTAAACCAAAAATGGGACACTGTAACACTTTACATCTTTCCCTGTTTTTGTTTCTGTTTTCCCTTTTCTTACTAGTATGAAAAAGAGAAGGGGGGAGGGGGGGAAGGGAGGCCCAAAACTGACAGTGCTTTGCTTTTTGGCTCTTTGAAGAAATATGAAAAATTCTAAAAAATAATTGAACAAACTTTGTTTTGTTTAATTCTCTTTAAAATATGTATCGTGTTTTTAAACCAGCTCTTCTAGCATGGAAAGCATCTGCAGTTGTATGAAATGCTTAATTAATCACCAAAGTAAGTGCTGAAACTACTTTCAGCAACAACAAGGAAAAGCTGTTGCCCTCATGAACGCTCATTCAAATGTCAAAAGTTATTTTGTTAACTTGAAGGATCTATATTCGTCCAGGCTACTTGAAACTGCTGAGAAACTGCCACCAATCAATTCCGTAAGTCTGTTTCCCTCTTTGAATCTTCTCCCTGTTTTATTTAATAAATTTTCATTTCTGTCCCAAATCAGATATTGACATTTCTGAAAAAATACCAGCCACTATCTCAGGTAATTTCTATAAATATATGTCCAGCAGTAACAGTAGGAAGAAATAAGAGCTACAGTAAATCCCCCAAGCAATAATATACTGCCATCCCATTCCTTTTCCAAAAAAAAAATCTATGGAGCCATGGGATGTCTGCCAGGGAGATAACATAAAATATAGAAGTTTGAATAAATAAAACAGAGCTCACTATCTTCAGTGTGTGCTCTTGCCATTTTATATCCTTGTTTCTGTGCCGCTTTCATCCCTGCTGTCTCATTTCTTTTATTAATCACTCTTTTCTATCTCCCCTGTCTACTCCTGAAAGAGCATTATTTTCATTTACCTCATTCCTTTTCTTTTTTCTTCCACTTTCTCTGGGGGCTGCTAAAGTTCTGCTTCCCCCCATCCCAGTATTTTCTTACAATTTCTGTTCTTGAATGGGTCTAGAAGACGATGGCAGGGGTACAGCCACATTCATTTTGGCTGTGGGGCACACATGTGATGAGCTTTCTGAGCTCATCAGATTACACAGTCTGAGAACCCAGGGGGTGAACACCCATGTCCCAATGTCTTCCTCTCATCTACTACTACTACTCTATTGAGTTTCCAGTCACTTTCCCTTGGCTTTCTTTATTGCAGCTTCCTCCTCTGCTTACTACTTGAAACCTCTATATCTCCTCCTTCCTTCTTTCCCTTCTGTTCCCTTCATCCACTCAGAGGGCATTAGCATTCCTTGTCTTGCTTGCCCACCCCTGTTAATACATCCCAGCCAATAGCACACTGGGTAGCATTAACAGGAGTGCCACTTCCAAATTATTTTCTTCTATGCTGTTCAATGCAGGAAGGCTTCACCTGAAGTACTGTGTCCAGTTTTGGACTTCCCTGAACCCTCCCCATTTTCATTGCTGATTTCTGACATACCTCTTACGGAGTGGGAGGGGAAAGGAGCTTGAATTTATAGGCCATGCCCATTATGAATGGAGAAATTATCGAAGACAGTTTCTGCCTCCTTACCACTGGAATATAAAGGACAACTCACAGGGAAATAGACCCTAAACTTTTTTTTCATTGTAAGCATGACCCAAAGGACTGTGCAGCGAGCAAGATGCCATAGGATCATGGGAAAGAGGGACGTCATAAGGTCAGTAGTCCAGCACTCTGCTCAGTGCAGCATCATTCTGAATCAAATCATTCTAGTCAAGTGCTCCTACTGTTATGGAAAGCGGAGCATACTTGGAACAGTGGCTTGTCCCACTGATAGTTTTCTATAGAGAAGGTTGCTTTTATATAAAAAGATACTGAAGTTGGGGTGTGTCAATCATACTTATTAAGCACCAGTAAATGTTCACAATAGTAGAAGGTTAATGATTCTTCAGAGGTGGGTTTAAGTAGCATACATTTTAAGTTTCCTTTAATAAAAAATAGAAAAGTGAAGCTATGTCTTGATACCTAGAGTGGAATCCAGGAACAATGAGTCCTTGTACAGTCTTTTACATTCTAAGATCTTAAGTCACATCACTTTTCTGTAGCTCAGTTTTGTCATTGCAAATCAGGAATGTTGATACTTACCTCCTTGTGCAAAGCACTATGAAATGTATAGCTGAAAAGTTTGTCATAATAAGCTGCTATTGTTGTTGTTGATGATGGTGTTATTACCCAAGTCCAAGTACTGCACTAGTCCGGTCCTGCAGGGAGCAAACCAGGAAAGCCAGGGCTGCAACTGAACTCCAACTAGCTTCGAATATCAAGGACAATAAAAAGTCCTTTTTGAGATATGTGGGGAGCCAGAGGAAAAGCAAGGGCAACATTGGACCCCTGCTAAACCAGATGAGACAACTGACAACTGACGCCCAGGAAAAAGCCAACCTATTAAATGGGTACTTTGCGTCGGTCTTTTATCAGTCACATGGGATGCCCATGCCCACTATGGGACAGGGAGGTCCGGGTGAGGAAGATCCCCTGCCCTCCATTAATGCTGACCTCATGAAGGAACACCTTGAGAGTCTGGATACCTTCAAGTCAGCTGGCCCTGACAATCTACAGCCCAGGGTACTCAAGGAGCTGGCAAGCATAATAGCCCAGCCCATGGCATGGATCTTTGAGAACTCCTGGCTCTCTGGTGTAGTGCCCGAAGACTGGAAGAAGGCCAAT
>NW_005842078.1:1821126-1835295 GCF_000455745.1 Alligator sinensis
GTCTTACTTGACCAATCTCATTTTCTTTTGCGACCAGGTGACCTATCACCTGGACAAGGGAAAAGAGATTGATGTCATATATCTCGACATCAAAAAAGCCTTTGATCTGGTATCCTATGATGACCTCTTGGCAAAACTGGCCACTTGTGGCCTTGGGCCCACCACAATCCGCTGGCTGGGAAATTGGCTCCGTGGTTGGACCCAGAGGGTGGTAATTGACGGAAGTCAATTGTCATGGTGCCCTGTGACCAGTGGGGTCCCCCAAGGCTCCGTCCTTGGACCCATATTGTTCAACATCTTCATTAATGATGTGGGCATTGGAGTCAGAAGCAGACTGGCCAAGTTTGCCGATGACACCAAACTTTGGGGCAAAACATCCACACCTGAAGACAGGAGGGTGATCCAGGATGACCTGGATAGGCTCAGCAAATGGGTGGATGAGAACCTGATGGTGTTTAACACTGAAAAATGCAAGGTTCTCCACCTTGGGAAGAAAAACCTGCAGCATCTTTATAGGCTTGGCAGTGCTATGCTGGCTAGCACTACAGAAGAAAGAGACTTGGGGATCATCATTGACCACAAGAGGAACATGAGCCTTCAATGCAATGCTGCGGCTAGTAGAGCAACCAAAACACTGGCTTGCATCAATAGATGCTTCTCAAACAAATCCCGGGATGTCATTCTCCCATTGTACTCAGCCTTGGTGAGGCCGCAGCTGGAGTACTGTGTCTAGTTTTGGGCCCCACAATTCAAAAAGGATGTGGAGAAGCTTGAGAGAGTCCAGAGGAGAGCCACACGCATGATCAGAGGTTAGGAAAACAGACCTTACGATGACAGTCTGAGAGCTATGGGGCTCTTTAGCCTGGAAAAGCGCAGGCTCAGGGGTGATCTGATGGCCACCTATAAGTTTATCAGGGGTGACCACCAGTATCTGGGGGAATGTTTGTTCACCAGAGTGCCCCAAGAGATGACAAGGTCGAATGGTTATAAACTACTGCAAGACCATTTCAGGCTGGACATAAGGAAGAATCTCTTTACTGTCTGAGCCCCGAAGGTCTGGAATAGCCTGCCATCGGAGGTGGTTCAAGCACCTACGTTGAACACCTTCAAGAGAAAATTGGATGCTTATCTTGCTGGGATCCTATGACCCCCGTTGACTTCCTGCCCTTCGGGTGGGGGGCCAGACTCGATGATCTTCTGAGGTCCTTTTCAGCCCTAATTTCTATGAAAGTCTATGAAATCTAAGATGAACCCCTCGGTAGATTCTATACATGAAAAATGTATAAATCTGTTATAATTTTCCCTTTATAGAATCTAATTGTCGGAGGGTCATCTTAAATTTGTCCTGCCCCACCATTGCAGTGGAACAAATGGTAGTAGGGGAAGCAGGCAGTGGGGGGCAGGCAATGGGAGAATCAAGTGGCCTGGTTCCTGGCATTTGTACCCTGCCATCTCTCCCCACTTCTTGCCCCCCACCTTCCTGTCTGCAGTCTGGTGCCTGAGCCCTGCCCACACCTTCCCATTCACTTTCTCCCTGCCCCCACATACATTTTTATCCTCCCTTCTGCCTGACCCCCAGTGCCTGTGCCCCCATGCTACCTGCTCCCATCTGCTTCCCCCCCTTGTTGCATGTTCCCCCTAGTCGCTGCTTAGACTCTGTTTTGGCTCTGGCCTGGGGCACAGAGCATATATTCATATCAGCTATTTCTTGGCCAGGCAGCAGTAGCTGCATCATTGGCAGCTTTGGCCCTGTCTGCAGCACTAGATGAGTGAGAGCCAGATCCAGAGCCAGGGCAGGAGCTGCTGCCACTGCCACTTCAGCTGCATGGTTGTGTGGGAGCTAGAGCATCCATGTGCTCTGTGCTCCAGGCCAGAATAGGACTGCAACTATGATGCTTCCATCAGTAAGTGGCAGTAGGGTAGGGGTGTTGTTGGGGGGAGGGGGAGGCAGCATGGGCGGGCAAGCGGGGGGAGCAGAGACTGCAAGGGGCAGCTGGTTGGGGGAACAGTGGTTGCAGCTCCAAGTCTTACCCTGCACCTGCATTAGGGCCAGGGTCAGAGTCATAGCAGCCACATGCCAATCCACCCCATGTACTCACATCCAAGATGAGGGGCTTTTTCCCCCCCATGATGAATGGGGAAAACCTGTCTTGAATTCACATATATATGGTATTACCACCTCCAGGAAGATGCCTGCATAGTCTGTTTTGTTTCTTATTGGGCAATGCATGGCATTGTAAATGGCAGTGTATCAGTTTTAATTTGCTCATTGCTGCAACTTCTTGAAGACATACAGCTAGGTCAGTCATACTATCAATGCAATCCTATGCTTTCAGGGAAATAGATACAAGGATGCCAGCAGGAATTGCATTTCACTAATAGATGAAGCTATCCCTCACTCCCTTTCCTACACCACATAGGTGTTGTGTAGATTCTCTGATTAATGTTTGCAATTGATGTCTTAAATTGCTAGAATGAGAAGTGCTAGAGCTATGCAAACTATTAATATTATACCCTGCATCCACAGTTTTCTCTTCATCACATTGTACTACCTCAAAGGTATAACTAGTTTTCATATCCATCGTTCTTGGATATGAAAACTACTAACCACCTATTGTTGGAACCAGAGTCTCAGTTATGTAAACCAGGGGCGTTAGTCCTCTTAAGACTCATCCTCAGTGCTAGAAAGCACTGACAGTCTCTCTCCAGTAGTAACCAGTGGCTGCAGCTGCACCATTTACACCAATCTACAGTTGGCTACTCCTCCAATCACTCAACCCCGGCTGCTCCTCCAGCCACCACAACAGAGGGTTTGCTTCCCTAGATCCTCATGCTGCATGCACACAGCTCAACCAGCCACCAATTCCCAGGTACTCACTTGCTTTGTGTATGACCCATATGCACTGGGCCACATTGGCTGTTGGCTACCCCTGAGTCCTCCAGGCACAATGATCCAGGCTTGCACCCACCAGTCATACAGCAAGACTTGAGGTATTAGTCTCTCAGTACTCTCACTTGCTCTCACAGGCAAACGTGAGGGAACAATATGCAGGGAACACAGATCCCTCATATGTGCTCCCTTTTATACACATCCCTCATTGGCACGTCAGTCATCCATACAACCAATCAGATATTCGTGTACATGACACTCATGCCGTTTCCCACAGCACTCTCTCGTGCACATAGCACAGCTGTTAGTCAAACAACATGCTTACTTTTCATCTCACACTTTCCCACCAAGTGTGGACTACTCAACTGAGCAAGCTCAGGACCAGCTAAGTAGGTCAGGCTTGAAAAGTTCAGCCCACCTAGAAACTGCATCTCACTGACCACACACAAACAAAAATGTGTCTCAAACAATTTACTCATCAGGCCAGGGATCACTACTGTTTTCTCTGTCTACACTATCACTCTCATCAGTTTTACATCAGTGAAACTCCATTGACTTTAATACAATTGTTCTTGATTTACAGCAGCATAGGTGAAATGAGAAGGGATTTTCTAACTCTTTGGGCACATCTATACAAGACATTTACTGTGCAGCTGACTATTTAGTTCCTCAGTAAATGTCTCATTTGTTGTGCAAATCTTCTCTTCTTGCCGTTACGAGTCATGCTGCCCCCTGTACATTTATCAGCACCAGTGCAGAACCTGACAGGAAACAGCAGAGGAGAGAAACAACACAAGTAGGTCCTAATAGCATTTGGTAGCAATGTTTTTGAACCCCCTTGTCCTAGACAGGTTTTACAGCACCCTTCTCATTTAGACAGGTTTTACAGCACCCTTCTCACCCTACTACAATGGCTCAGCTCCTTGGACCTCTTTTACCAAACCAGCTAACCCTGGCGTCCTCAGATTGCAGCTATTGGAGAAAGCTATAAAAAAAAGTGTTGCCAAAGGTTTGCAAAAGAAACAACAAAGGGCTGAGACTGCACTTTTTGTAATAATAATGAAGGTTTTCATTTAGGAGATGTTTCTCTCTCACTTTAGTTACAGTATGTGAATTACTCTTTTGCTTGGGTAGAAGGATTGTTAATAAAGCCCAGATTTTAAAAAAAGGGGCTTCTCTTTTCTTTATCCAAACCAAAGTGCATGTGGGATATATTATGCATATAGTGCTGGCCCATCCATTCCTCACATATTTTATATAAATTCTTTCCTGCAAAAAAAGGATCCATAAATTATTCTCCATTTAGAAGCAGATCTCACATGCAGATGTTCAGTCATGTGCTGTCAGTATCTGAGCAGTCTCAGTTTAAGGTAATTTCATTCCACTTCTTGTTGAAGTTTTGTTTTGGTTTTTTTCCAGGAAATAATTTGCATCTATACTTGTTCCTTAGATGGTAGGCTTGGGGGGTTTTATGGAGGGAAGGGGGTTGGTTCTTTTAAAATCTTCCACAGGTTTCAGTCTATAATCTTTTGTAGTAATTTCTTATATTTAAGGTGGGTAGCAGTTTGTGGACTGCTAAAGAACAAGATGAGAGTATGGAGATCATATGCATCTCATCATCCTAAAAATCCTAGGAGCAGCAGAGCTGTTTGATGATTAGGGGTCTGTGACAGTAGTCAAGAAACTCTGCTACTTTAAAAGCAAAAAGGCAGCAGGTGAGCCTTACAATCAGATACAGACAGCTGAGTAAGGGCTACCTGCTGAAGAGTAAGAAGGCCAGAGACAACTGAGGTAAGAGCTACAAAACTGGGCTGTCCTGGAGCTAGTGGCCTGCAATAAATTGCACAGATGCAGAACTCCACACAATCAGATAAGTAAAGACCACAGAGCACCTGGGTTGGCTGCAGTTGAGGGAATCAGGCTGATTAATGGGCCAGGGAGAACCCCCTGTGCCTGATACAGAGAATCAGAAGATCAGGTGATCAGAAGAGGTGGACCTCAGGAAAGATAAGCTCAAGCTCCTGAGATTCCTTAGTCAGTCTGGTTTTGACCTCCATAGGGAGAGGAGTTTGTGGGGAGTGGAGCTGATGGAAGTAGATTTATGGGCAGCTGAGGCACCCCAGGGAGCTATAAGGAAAGTAAGAGTTGGTGTGGCAAAGTGACCCAGAGTGATATTTAAGTATTTTAGTCGGAAGCAATTTGCTTGGGTTTCTGTTTCTGACCAGAGGTTTGGAAATAGCTACAACTGTGGCTGAAGATCACAGGGGGTTCCTAGGGAAGCTCTATGCTCTGAGCTTTAACAGGGCTGGGGTCCTGGTGTGCTGAAAGCAGGTGGCAACAGGCCTGCCAGGGTCAGGGACCAGAGCAATGGAATTAAAAGGAGACTTGTAAGGCAATAGTGTGGCTGTAGGGAAGGCTGGAGATGGTGGGGAAGGCACAATTAGTGCTTCAAAGTCATGATCGCAGTCAGTAGAGCCTCAGTTAGGGCCAGTGAGGCATGAAATGTTGGTTAGCAGATTTAGGGTCTGTTGGCATAAGTGTAAACAGGATATTTGGCTTGCCAAATACAGGTAAATTGAGTATAGATCCATTGGGTTTACCCAAAGACTCTAGGGGGAGTCTCCAAAAAATAGCATACAGATTACATCAAAGTGTGGTAAACAAAACATTAAAGTGGGTACCCTGAGGAACCAGTGGGGCAGGATTAGATGGCCCACCAGGGTGCGCCACAGCTGTCCTACAGGGTGACTGCATGATTCGCAGAATAGATTTGACTTACTAAAAGAGTCCACTGGTTTGAACAGAGGGAAAAGTCAAAAATTGCAACATTATACGAATTGTAACATTGCCACAGAATCATTCTGTAACCTTCCAGAAGTCTCCTTCAGTTTTCCCAGCTCTTGGAATGTAGCAATAATGCTTACCTACATTACAGACAATTAAGGTAATTTATAGATGTTCTCCAAGTGTTATTGTTAAAGGTAACCTACTATGGCCTTGTTTCATCCTTCTTTTTCAAGAAGGTAATTGGAGCCCTTTTTCAGCTTTAGTGAGGAGAACCTATTCTCATTGAAATAATTAGGATCTTCATCTAGTTTGTTTGGATGCTCTTTAGAAGGAACCATAAAATCACTTGAAAGAAATGTAGTTAATTGTGCTGATCTGAAGTCAAGTAGAAGGCAAGGTGGATTTGTACTTTATAGACCAGGGGTGCTCAACCTTTTTTGGCTACTGGGCTGGGTGTGCTGAGGCAATCAGGGAGCCAGATCTGGCTGATGGTCCTGATCTGGGAATGGGTGGTCACAACAGGACTCTATCTGGCCACATGGAGGGGGGCAGGTGGCATCACAGCTCCAGCCTGGCCCTGCAGGAGAGAAAGGGGCATGGCCTATCCCTAACCTGGCACCATAGGGGGAAGGGAGTATGGCCCATCCTCATCTAGCCTCCAGGATGTGGGGAAAGGGCATGACCTCCACAGCAGAATGGCAGATGTTTCCCTCGAGAGCCAAGGCTGCTCAAGGTGGTGCACTACCAGTTCCCCCAGTCCAGCTGGAGAACAGGTATGAGGCCCTGGTGACACTGGAGGAGGAGGCAGGAGAGGAGGAGGCCACTCCATGCACTGAACAGACTGAAGGAGGCAAGTTGACCCAGAAGAAGAGATGCCGAGTGCCTGCCATAGGCAACTCCATCCTGAGAGGTACAGAGGGTCCCATCTGTCACCAGGATCCCTTGACACGCGAGGTCTCCTGTCTGCCAAGAGTGAGGATTCAGGATGTGACAGAGATGATCCCAGGCATTATCTGGCACAATGATTACTACCCCAAGGTACTAATTCATGTGGGCACTAATGATGTGGCCAGGAGAAGCCCAGATCATCTGATGAAGGACTACCATGCTCTGGGGGGCATACTGAAGGATACAGGGGCACAGGTGGTCTTCTCATCTGTCCTTCCAGTGAGCAGACGTAGATGATGCCATGAGACCTACATCAGAGAGGTCAACTTGCGCCTTCGGGAATGGTGTCTCGAGGCAGGCTTTGGCTTCTTGGACCATGACTCATACTTCAAGACAAGAGACATGCTTGGGTGGGATGGGCTTCACTGCTCCCCCAAAGGTAAGCATGTCTTCTCTTTCAGGTTCGCTGATCTCCTCTGGTGGGCTTTAAATTAGAATCATTGGGGGAAGGGGAGGATGAGGTCAGAGGGAGCCTCAGAACACCAAACCAAGTGTCACCCACAAGATCAGCTCAGCCAAGACTGACAACGAGCACAAGAAATACCCAGGTAAGAGACAGGGGCCCAGATAGTCCTGGGATTAGGGTGATGGTTCATACACCTTCAGGAGGCCTTAAATGCCTATACACTATTGCTCGTAGTATGGAGAACAAGCAGGAGGAACTTGCCCTCCTGCTAGCTAACACAATCCCAGGCATAGTGGGACTCACTGAAACATGGTGGGATCCAACGCACGACTGAGCGGTGAACATCAAGGGCTATAGGCTGTACAGAAGGGCTATAACAGGGAGGAAAGGTGGGGGTGTGGTGCTCTATGTCAAAGAGCAATTCACATCCTCAATGAACAGCACTGGTTCAGAAGAGAGGCAGACTGAAGTGCTCTGGGTCAGAACACAAGGGGGTCCGGGGGAATGGTGCGGGTCTACTACAGATCACCCAACCAGGGAGAAGCGCTAGACCAGGAATTCGCAGGTCAGCCCATGGAGGCAGTTAAGTCAAAGGATGTGGTCATCATGGGTGACCTAAACTATCTGGACATCTGCTGGGAAGAGCAGTCAGCCAGGCCTGACCACTCACATAGGTTCCTACCCATGTTACAGGACCTCCATCTATCCCAGGAGGTGCACAGTCCCACCAGGGAAAAAGCCTTGTTAGACCTGGTCCTGGCCACAAGCAACAACCTGGTGAGGGGACTGTGGGTGCTCAGTCACCTGGGCGATGACGATCATTGCCTATTGGAATTCACCATCCAGCACAGGGTGGCAAAGGCCTGCAGCAAGACAGCAGCCCTAGACTTTAGGAGGCCGGATTTCATTGAGCTAAGGAGACTAGCCAGGGAGGCACTGAAGTCCCAGAGGGGTGGGGAGTTGTGAGTCCAAGAAGAGTGGTCATTCCTGAAGGAGACAATCCTCCAAGCCCAAAGGATAGCAATCCCAACATGGATCAAAGGAGGCAAGATTGCTCAAAAGCCCCCATGGCTAACCAAAACTATCCAGGAATGTCTCAAAGCTAAAAAGGAGGCGTACACCCAATGGAAGGGAGGGGCCATCACCAGGGAGGACTATACCTCCATTGCTCAGGATTGTAGGGGGGCTGTTAGGAAGGCCAAGGCAGAGATGGAACTGGGACTAGCAACCCGGATGAAGGATAAGAAGAAATGCTTTTTTTAAATATACAGGGGGTAAAAAGAAGTTTCCGGGTAACATGGGGCCTCTGCAGGACACGTTAGGAAATCTGGTGGTTTCATAGTTTCATAGTTGTTAGGGTCGGAAGGGACCTGAGCAGATCATCAAGTCTGACCCCCTGCCATGGCAGGGAAAAGTACTGGGGTCAAACGACCCCAGCAAGTTGTTTGTCTAGCTTCCTCTTAAAGAACCCCAGGGTAGGAGCCAGCACTACTTCTCTCGGAAGTTGGTTCCAGATCCTAGCTGCCCTGACAGTCATGTCTAGCTGCCCTGACTCCTGATGTCTAGCCTGAATCTACCCTCTGCCAGCTTGTGACCATTATTTCTAGTCATTCCTGGTAGCGCTCAGGGGAACAGGGACTCCCCCAATGCCTGCTGGTACCCCCTGACTAGTTTGTAAATGGCCACTAGATCCCCCCCTCAGCCTTCTCTTGTGGAGGCTGAACAGGTTCAGGTCACTTAGCCTCTCCTCATAGGGCCTGCCTTGCTGCCCCATATCATGCGGGTGGCCCTCCTCTGGACCACCCCCCCCCCCCCTTGCTGTCCACTCCCCCCTACAGAAGCGGCCCTGTGGATGCATGACAAGGTATGATTTGCCTTCCTGACCGTGTCCCCACACTGTCAGCCCATGTTCATTTTGGCATCAGTAACGACTCCAAGATCCTTTTCTGCCTCTGCACTGATGAGAAGGGTGTTTCCCAACCTGTAGGTATGCTGACCAGATGACAAAACTAACCTATTTAACATTTACTTTGCTTCCATTTTTTTGAGCAGGGACCAGGTCATCCCCCCCACTGGGATCCCCGATGGTCCCAGGGGAGGCACAGCCAGGCCCAGGGTCAGTGAGGACCTAGTCAGGGATCTTCTGGTGGGACTGGATGTGTTAAATTCAGCAAGTCCTGATGATCTCCACCCCAGAATGCTGAGGGAATTTAGCAGAGGTCATTGTGGGACCCCTGGCACAGATTTACAAGCACTTGTGGTGCTCTGGCAAGGTGCCAGAGGACTGGAAAAGGGCCAGTGTGGTGCTCATTTTCAAAAAAGGGAGAAAGGAGGACTCCGGAAATTATAGGCCTGTTAGTCTTACCTCAGTCCTGGGGAAGCTCTTTGAGAAAATTATCCCGGTGCACATCTGCAAGGGGCAAGCAGGGGAGTGTATGCTTAGGGGCAACCAACATAGGTTCATTAGTGGCAGGTCCTATCAGACCAACCTGGTGGCCTTCTATGACCGGATCACATCCTTGGATGTACGTGTCACAGTGGACATAGTCTATCTGGATTTTAGGAGGGCCTTTGACACTGTTTCTCACCCCATTCTTGTTAAAAAATTAGGAGATTGTGGTGTTGATGCCTCCACAGTCAGATGGGTGGCCAACTGGCTGGAGGCCACACCCAGAGGGTTGTGGTGGATGGGTCATTTTCGACCTGGAGGGATGTGGGCATTGGGGTCCCCCAGGGCTCAGTCCTCGGGCCCGCGCTGTTCAACATTTTCATCAGCGACTTGGACGCAGGGGTAAAAAGCACCTTGTTAAATTTTGCAGATGACACTAAGATGTGGAGAGAGGTGGGCACGCTAGAAGGGAGGGACAGGCTGTAATTGGATCAGGTTACAGGGGTGGGCGGATGAGAATAAGATGGGATTCAATACTGATAAGTGCAGGGTACTGCACCTAGGGAGAAAGAACCAGCAGCATACCTACATGCTGGGAAACTCCTTTCTCATCAGCACAGAGGCAGAAAAGGATCTTGGAGTCATTATAGACTCCAAGATGAACATGGGCCGCCAATGTGGGGATGCAGTCAGGAAGGCTAACCACACTTTGTCATGCATCCACAGATGCATCATGAGCAAGTCCAAGGAGGTGGTCCTCCCCCTCTATATAACATTGGTCAGGCCACAGTTGGAGTACTGCATCCAGTTCTGGGTGCTGCACTTCAGGAGGGATGTGGACAATATGGAGAGGGTCCAGAGGAGGGCTACTCGCATGATCAGGGGGCAGCAGGGCAGGCTGTACAAGGAGAGGCTAAGGGACCTGAACCTGTTCAGCCTCCACAAGAGAAGGCTGGGAGGGGATCTGGTGAACATCTATAAACTGGCCAAGGGAGACTAGCAGGCAATGGGAGAGTCCCTGTTCCCCTGAGCACTACTGGGAGTAACAAGGAAGAACAGCCATAAGTTGATGGAGGGTAGATTCAAGCTAGATATCAGGAGGCACTACTTCACAGTCAGGGTGGCTAAGATCTGGAACCAACTTCTAAGGGAAGTGGTGCTTGCTTCTACTCTGGGGGTCTTTAAAAGGAGGCTAGATAGACACCTTGCTGGGGTTGTTTGACCCCAGCATTCTTTCCTGCCCATGGCAGGGGTCACACTTGATGATTTGCTCAGGTCCCTTCCGACTCTACCAACTATGAGACTATAAAACTATGACCTGGCCCCAAGCTGCTTCACAGGTCTTGGGGCTTGGGAATTTGATATTTGGGGAGAGTGGCCATATTGATTGCTATTTCTCTCCTGCCCCCAGATTTCCCAATCAATGGGGAGCCCCACAGGTCAGATGTCTATGGCTCTGTAGGTCATATTTTTCCTGCAGGCTGCAGATTGAGCACCCCTGACTTAAGTAAAATCTATTTTACACCCAAAGTTCAAATTAGATTTCTGAAACAATTTATGTACAAGGTGTATCATCACAAAAGCCTCTCTATATAACATCACACACAATGCCTGAGGAAGATTTTTTGCTTTAAATGATAATTTTAAATCATCATGATCCAGTCACAGACAGTCCACAAATAGGGTAATTGTTCATCAGATAAATAATTCATTGTTCCGGCTGTTTGAAAATGTGAGAATGTCAATCCTGTACTTGTAAACTGCACCCACTTCTTACAAAGAAAAGTATATTATAGTTCTGGAGTGGGAGACAGATACAGTGTCAAATCATCTTGTCCTATGGAAAAAACAATGGGAGAGAGCCATGAAGAAGGCAATATCCCTGAAGTCCCTCCTCATCCTTTATTTGGGGAGGGGGGGGTTCCTTCCACATTTCAGATCTCACTCTTAAACCTAAAGGACCCTCAGGAATTTGCAGGAATCTGATCCCCCACATTGTCACTGGTGAATGACCACTTTTAGGTAGGAAGGTTCGCATACAGGATAATACATATCCAGGCTGCTTACCCATAGGGTTACGAGGATGAGTTCAGAGCCCTATATCCACAGGAGCCTTTTGTGGCTCCTATGTATACATGTTTTTAAATATTTCTGGTAGTACAAAAATAAATCATGCTTTCCCCAAACAGTTATCCATAAATCTGTAGAGGAAACTTTTACTAACATATATTACTAAACTATGATTTGGAGCTTGATTTGAAAAAAAAAAAAAAAAAAGAAAGATATTTTGGCTGAAACTTTCTCAGAAATCTTCAATAAAATCAAATGAGGTCAGTATTTCCTTAGCTATTTTTTTTAATAATGTACAAAATAGACATTATGAGACTCAAGTGCTGTTGTCTTTCAAGTTTTGGCAAATGCAGTTTTAAAAAACAACTACTGTATTTAAATCAGTTGTGCCCAGGATTTATCAGAAATAATCAGTTTGTCTAATTATTGCCTTAATTTGGATTCATCTTAATTCTTTCTGTGTATAACAGTTTTCAATAGCTCTTCTTGAGGCTTCATGATCTATAAAGACCCTGATTCAGAAAGGTACTTGACACATTCTTAATTGTAAGCAAGTGAGCTGTCCTCCAATAGCTCAAAGTCAGATATTTACTTAAGTGCATTACTATGCTGGCATAAGGGGGAAAAAAATTCTTTAAACCTTTTAAAATATAGTTTATTACTGTATACATTTACACCATAAAAACCTTTATAATTTATATAATTTGCATTTCAAAGAGTCTGTTATTGTTGATTATCTCAGTTTTTACACACTTTGTTAAATCAAATAACATACTAAAGGAGAACGGTTAAATAATATTCCAGGTGTGGGTAACAAAGAATAGCAAGGAAATTGAGAAGTAAGATTCACGCACCATTTACATCTGATTTACTGTGCAAGGAAATAGAGAAGTGAGGCTCGCATGACATTTTCAGCTGATTTACTATAAATATTGCAGAGGTGTCAGATCAGAGAATATTAAATGTGCTGGCAAACTGTCGCACAATGGCATAAGTTAAGGAGAGAAGGCTTTAACCTAAGCTTTGAAAATTTCTCTTTTGTCAGTTGTACCATAAGTTAAAGTAGAGGAGAAGGGTGGGTATTGTTTTAATTAATAGACTCTTAGTAATTTCAGTCTTACAAATAGAGGTTTCATTGCATTGATTCCGACATATACATCATGTAAATTTAAGCTCCTGCTTCTTTAAGTGGCAATTAAAATGTTGGTCAGCATTTATAATAAATGCTGACTGGGAAGTCCAATTGTTAAATGAGGCAGCCTCATTTGCACTGAATTAGCAATTTATTTCTCGATTCAAAGATTAGCCGTGCCTTCCAATCCTGAAGTTTGCGGGGGGGTTCTTTTCTTTTCTTTTTCTTTTCTTTTTCTTTTCTTTTTTTCAGCTTGGCTGAGCAGTGTTTAGTTGCTCCTGAACAAATGGAGCTATATTTTTGCAAAGAGTTCTCTAGGAAAGGGTTTGTAGAATTGATCCAATAGAATGCTCTCTTTGCTTTTACTTCTAAAACATCCCCAAACTTTTAACTAGTGGAGTCATAATTACCTGACACAAAGCACATTACTAGAAATGGACAAGAGAAAGAACTGGCAGCAAGGAAGTATTAAGGTCAATTCCATGCAGAAATAATATACTTTCAATATATGTTTTCTCTTAAATTGTTTCATAGTTTTGTACAGGCCTGAGGTAATCAAATCCTGCTGAGTGGATATTTAGCTAAAAATAAATGTAATTACATGAAAAATGAAAAAAAAAATAGCCAATAGAACTGGACTTGTAGAATGATGGTGTAAAGCACTGTACCTACCGATCCCTTTTACTTCTCCTTCCCCTCCCTATTCCTTTCTCCTCCTCCACCCCAGCCCCCCACCCCCACCCAAGAAAAACCCCAGATATTGTTTGTCATGGAAAGGAGAAATGTATTTCAAAAAGTTTATTTCATCACTTAGCTAATTAATTCTTTCCGGTTGTATTTTTCTATATAATTTCTAGGAGAAGACATATTTCTTTGGATAGAATAGGAACCTAGGAAAAGGTGCAAAATGACAACTCTGGTGATGGCAGTTCCTTATTTATTCATGAATAATTTATAACATCTACACAATTCCAAGCTTCCCTATGCTTGTCTGTCAAAGGACCTAAAGTGTGTCCCGAAGGCACCATCTCTTTTGTTAAGAGAATTATTAAGTGTCAGTGCCTAGGGACTGCAAGTCAAGACATCATCATGGGAAAGACCTCCTTTGGTCTCAGTACAGAGACAGGGAAGAACCTTCATTGCTTCTCTGAGCCAGGCAAAATGGCGGAATTAAATTCCAACTCTGTTACTTGACACCTCTTGTTCCTGGGAAACCCTGGCACAGTACCCAGCCTGTCTGAGACAAGAAAGATCCCCCCCCAACTCACCTCTGCCTGAACCAGAACTGATCAAAAGAAGAGCTTACCAAAGGAAATGAAGATACAGTGAGAAACATATCTAAACACCTCCAGATAAGGGTAACAAGATTACAGCAACTTTCCCCCAGTCTCATTTACATTGGAAATAGGCAAAAGGGAGGCACCTTCATTAACAGCAAGAGTGGAGAACAAGGGTCCAAGGCGAGGACCGCATGCATTAGTGATGAATGGGGGGGTACATGTAGGTGCATATGCCGCCCCTGAGATTGGCCACTGCTGACACTGCCA
>NW_005842078.1:1835305-1835889 GCF_000455745.1 Alligator sinensis
GCCTGCCCTTGCTGCCAACATCACCGCAGCTGCCTCTGGGTCGTCCCCACTCACCACCACCACACCCCCGCTGCCAACACTGCCACCACCACTGCCCCCTGTGGGCAGTTACCATGCCCCCCTGCCAGCCTCAGGAGGCACAAGGTGTTCATGACCACATGGAACTCTAGGACCAGAGAAGCAGGGTGTGCAACATAACTATGGGTGGTTGAGCCCAATCTATTCGAGTAGGTTGGGGACAAAAGGGTTCGGGCCTTTCCTCCTTCTTCTGTCTCTCCCTCCGTCAACAGAAACACACCGGGGAGGCAGCGAGGTAAGAAAATCGCTTTAATCACTATTCAGGCAACAATCTCGTACAGCTGCGTCAGGAATCTAGTTCGCCGATTCCTCGGGAGCTCTTGAGCATACTCGGATGGTATACCAAATCGTGATGGGGCCGTCCAGGTTTTTGCGGACGCAGGACCTCCGGTGAGGGTGATCAGTCCTCTCCGATATTATGCGGGTCCCCCCCCTTTGTTTTGGCATGCTCCCCTTTTAACCAGGCAGCGTCTGCCTGCCCCCTGCCCATCAGCACAAGCGGGAAT
>NW_005842078.1:1836902-1837397 GCF_000455745.1 Alligator sinensis
GAGCAGGTCCACTTGCCACACCTTTCCTGGAGCAAAGTGTGCTGGGTCATAGATGCCTCTTTGGTGCTTGTGATGCACCAGTTCCTCTCATGCACAAGTGGAGCAGGCTTGGACTATCTTTCTCCATTGTTTTACACTCGGTCGTTCTCTGCCTTCTTCCCTCCAGCATGCTTGTGCTCTTTTTGCTCCAAGGTGTCCCCAGCGCTCGTGGAGCCAAGCAAGAAAGGGATCAATGTCTACAACGTCGGCAACATGTAACTGAGGCACTTCCTTCTCATCCATGGATCCTTGGCGTGCCAGCAGCTGATCTATAATGGCATGCACAGGATCTGTATCGGGTTGGTGAGACCGTGTGTGTTTAATTAAGGGGCGAACAGAGAAGTGTGACAAAATGGTCTTGACATCGTCCCAGAGAGTCATGTGTTCCGTAGCTTGCGCCTTTCCGGTGACAATCCTGTGTATATATTCTGAATCTACGGCTATAACAGGTAACAG
>NW_005842078.1:1838158-1838871 GCF_000455745.1 Alligator sinensis
AACGGCTCACTCGTGGACTTTGTCGGATTCACTGTCCATCCTTGATCGCTCAAGTGGTCCTTTAGGTTTGCAGCAGTGATGCGCGTGGCACGGTCATGCCCCATAATAACAACATCGTCGCCATAGGTCCAGATGGGGACATCTGCAGTCTTTGGGTGTTGCAGTCTTTGGGCAGGTACGGACAAAGCTGTTGATTGTCCCATTCATCGCTGCAACTTCTAGGGCTGGTGCGTTGCGGTACCCTTGGGGACAAACCTTCCAGGAAAACATCTGTCTGCCCACACACATATTAAGGATCCCATACGGATCATGTATAGGAATCAAGTAAAACATGTCCTTTAAATCTAGCGTGGTGGCAAACCACTCTCCACCTCTCTGTATTTCGGCCATGCCGTCAAGGATGTCCGAGACAGTCTGCATGGCGGGCATCTGGAGAGGCTTACAGTGATGATTTGCTTGTCAGTAGTCCACCACTAGACGAGCCTCTGTCGGCTTTCCTGGTTTGGGGATTCCCCACCCGACTGGGAGGTAGGTGGAGGACTTCACGGGCTGGATGCACTCTCACTTGCACAAATCAGCCAGAAGATCTCAGATTTGGAGCTGCAAATCAGTGCGCGTTGGGATTGGCTGATACCACCAGGGTGTAGAGCTCGCTAGCACTGGCTGGTGTTTTTCCCCTGATGTCACAGTCAATGGGAGTGCTAGATATATGA
>NW_005842078.1:1839599-1840569 GCF_000455745.1 Alligator sinensis
CTGATACAGGAACTTTACCAGGATCCTTACACCAGCGATGCGGCCAAACATTGTTTGCCTGAAGTGAAGTCAGGGTTAATGGGCCCTGTCCGGCATCCCAAGTCAAGTAACTGACCCCCGCTATCACGTACAGTAGCTGTGCTGGTGATGGATCATCAGGCGGGTCCGCATGCCAAGCGTGAGTTCGGCTCAGCAGTACTGGAACCATGGCGGCACACAGAGAGATTGGCCAAACCTGGTTGTGCAGTACTTGAGTCGTGTCACTACATGCTCCTCCACTCCATGCGGGCTGGCACATTAGAATAGCACACTCCTCCGGGTCTACTAGGTCTGACCTGTGCTCTAGTATTAGTCGTCCTAACCATATTGCCAGTGTTTCACCCGGATTTAGTCGGGTATCCTTTGTTAATTCTTGGAGTTCCCCTCTAGTGCGCGTGCGGAAGGTAGTGAAGGTGCGGGTTCCCGCGCCATTGATGACAGTCTTCACTATGGCTACAGGGTTCGCATAAAGAACGGATGTGCCTGCGTCGGTGGGGAGGGCGGAGCATGGCTCCGGTGGGATGTTATATGGAGGCAGTTCCTCGGGCGGGGCCGACGGGGTCTCTCTAACGTCGGGGTTTCCCGCCCGGGGCTCTTTGGCCACGCCTTCTACTTTGCCCGCGGCGCCATCTTTAAGCGGTGGCTCAGGCTGTGCGGCGCTCTGCTGCTCAGCCGTTCTACTCAGCGTATCTATTATGCTGGCTTGGTTCACCGCGTGCCGCAGCAAAGTAGTCACTGAGTGAAACAGGATATTAATCATTTTCCCCTTGTTCCACCTCTATTCCGTCCACCCCGCGGCATCCCATCCATTGGCCTCAAGACTCTCATGGAGTGCCGTTAGGATTTCATTCTCGGTGCCCCCGAGATTGAGATCGGGGCAGTTGAATTTATCGGGAGGGGTTTCGTAGCTCCGCCCTTCCTTTAGGTACTG
>NW_005842078.1:1840580-1845264 GCF_000455745.1 Alligator sinensis
GGTGGATGATAAAGAACTGCGGGGCTGGAAAGGAGACATCCTAGGGACACGGGACTGAGGCCTGACACGACCCATTCTTTAGGCGGCTCCTCACTATCTTCGGTCGGGCGGATGGAAACATAGCCTCCCATCTTCCCGTCCTGCCCAGCTTGATGATACACCACATGAGCCCATAAATCGTCGGCGTTCGTGGTTGGGGGCCGGTGATGGTTTCCCCATGGGCAATGCCTAATTAACTCATCGGCATCTCCTTCGTTTCCCCTTTTCCCCGAGGATCCCATCCTCGTCGCCATGTGCAACCTAACTATGGGTGGTTGAGCCCAATCTATTCGAGTAGGTCGGGGACAAAAGGATTCGGGCCTTTCCTCCTTCTTCTGTCTCTCCCTCCGTCGATAGAAACACACTGGGGAGGCAGTGAGATAAGAAAATCGCTTTACTCACTATTCAGGCAACAATCTCGTACAGCTGTGTCAGGAATCTAGTTCGCCAATTCCTCGGGAGCTCTTGAGCATACTCGGATGGTATACCAAATCGTGATGGGGCCGTCCAGGTTTTTGCAGACGCAGGACCTCCGGCGAGGGTGATCAGTCCTCTTCGATATTACGCGGGTCCCCCCCGTTGTTTTGGCGCGCTCCCCTTTTAACCGGGCAGCGTCTGCCCACCCCCTGCCAATCAGCACGAGCGGGAATGCTGCTAACCACGCCCATCACTCCTCCTCCCCATGCTATGAGCACGGCTTGCTCTCACATTGGCGTTTGGTCATATCTTTCTCATTTCTTTACCACACAGGGAAGTGCTGCATGATGGGAGATCTGTGCTCCAGATGTTAATTAACCCATGCTTGTACACATCCTGCTTAGCATTCATCAGATCAACTGTAGTGATAAATCCATTATCAGGTACCCAAAAATACTGTCTATTCCTGATTGCATTTTGAGCTCCTTCTGAGTAGCACAGCCCAGAGCCAAAAATAATCAGTTCCTATTGTCAAGCATAAACAAATCCATTGTTCTTCCTTGAACTATTGTTATTTCCCTATAAAACCCCCCCACCCAAGCTCAAGTCTCTGTCCTGGTGCTTGCACCAGTTCCACTGGGAATTTACCTCCTTTTCTGCCTGGAATATCTTCACTGATCATGCTGAGGGCTCTGCCTAGGGTGGCCATCATAGAGGACATTCATTTTTTTTGCTACTCTTTCCTATCTCCTCTATGGATATGAAACCCAATGCCTTTATGTCCTCTTCAAGAGAAAAATAGAGCACATAAAGGCTTCCAGTTTCGTATCAATAGAGGACAGAGGACAACTGGACTGCCCTCTATGATGGCCACCCTGGAGCCTCTGCCTGTCAACAAACACCTGCGAACCATGGAGTCATGAGACCCCAACTCCTTCTCTACCTCTCTCTCTCCCCTTCTCTCTCTATCCCTCATTTGTTTAAGCCCACTTCTTAAACCTCAGACTTGATTTTATCTCCCTCGCTGCTTCTTTCTCACTCTAGGCATAGCTTTCTAAACCTGACTTTTGCTGATCAAACTTGAACTAAACTTCCCCAAATACCCAATTGAAACTGTGTAATATTGTAATTGTCTTGTTTGTTTTTCTGTGTATAGCTATTACTTCTAGTATCTTCATAAGTTTCCTATACGTGGCAATAAAATAACTTTTATGGTCAAGCTGGTTGTTATACTCTCTCTGAACCTCGTTTACTCTTCCTTCTCCTCTATCTCACCACTTGCTCTTCAGCAACTTCTTTTACCTAAGCCAAAGATCCCTGTAAAGCCCAAAGATCCTGTGGGCTCTGTTCATCAAGGGAGCTACTACCAGGACATTTGTGACAAGAGATTGGGACATGCTGGGTTGTGGCACATAAGGATATCAGCTGAAACTGCTGGTCAGACCCAGCCTGCTCAGATGTGTCCTGTTAACCTGTCTGTGTGTGTGTGTTTGACTGTGTTTTATTGTTGCCCTGCTGTGCTGAGCCATGGCATATGAGGGAGTCAGCCTATAAATGCTGATTAACCTGGCCCATCTCAGACGTACTCTGTTTCTGTGCTGAGTTCAGGGCACATGGAGTGTAAGCTGGAAGTGCTGCGGACCCTGGCCTGACTCAGATGTGCTCTGTTAACCTGAGTGGGTGTGTATGTGTTTGATTGATTCGGTGGCTGGTGGAACCTAGCCCCATTGAAACTAAACCCTGCAAGGTAGCTCCATTGGGAGTGAGGACTTGCAGAAGGGAGAGATAGAGCTCTGTATAGAAACACAAGTGACACAAGCAGCACATTGATATAATTATAGAGACCCCATAAATATAACTGTAATAAATGAGCGCACCCCAAAGTGACGGGCAAATCTTGTAACAACTCCTTCCTAGTAGGGTACTGAGGGGCAGGCCAGAAGCAGAACAAAGTAGAAAAGGGGATGAGTATACACATTAACTATTAAGATAACCTGCCACCTCTAATGATTAAGAGGATCTTGATGGTTCCCCAGTGCAATAAAATGTGGTTCTCAGTTTAAAAAATATTCAATACTGCCAAAACACCATAAAAATGTTGAAATGTTATCAATCATCAAGGTACTGTTAGGCCCTCTAAATGCTGTGCTTATTAAAAAACAAAAACACAAAAACATAATTTAAATCATGATTAAATTATTTTCTATTAGATAGGGGCACTAGGATAGCCAGGGGTAGATCCAGTTGGAGTTAGGTGGTATGATCACATACTCCTTTGTGTAGCACACTCACAGTGAGCTCTCTGCCACCGATTGTACCCCACATACCAGTAAATTTGCTACACTTTTTCCAAATCCTAGATCTGCTTCTGAGGATACCTATCAACAGAAGGCTAATTACTGCCTGTTATGAAGCTTTATTTTAAAACATGCTATGAAAAGAACTCAGTGTTGACAACATGCGAAAAAAGAAAACCAGAAAATTGAAGTATTTCTTAACAAACATAACTCTTGCAGGCCCTGCAAGCTTTATTTCTTCCCTAGCAAATGTGTGCCTGAGATAACGTGACTCCAAAATATAAAAAATTAGCAAAACTCATTCTAAACTTCTGCATTTGTTTCCACATGTGCTTTGGCTAACATTCCCATGAGACTGTGTATCTATAGACCCAATATATCAAAGAAATGAGGAGACATATGTACCTATATAATATTATGGGGGCTTGTAACTTTTTTTTTTTTTTTTGCTGACTAGATATCATCTGTCCAGCACCAGATGGAAAAGGATTATAACTCTAGCTCTGGCTCACCTAAAAACTTTCCATTCAGACTCTAGACTAGACTTTAATGTGATTCTAGACTATTCTCCTGGATTTTACTCCATACTGTGAAGATCTGATCTGGTCAGTATGCACCTTGAATTTTAGCTGGTTTTAGTCTGTTTTTTCTCATCAGTAATTAAAGCTATCACTCTGACTAATTTTTCCTATTATTCGTTTGGCACTCTCTCATCTAAACTTGCCACAGATAGTGACATTCATTTACTCTAAATCAAAACTGAAAAGACTCATCTTTTCTAGGTGCTTTGAGATAGCATATCATCAGACTCCCTTATTGATCATCCTGTGAGTATATTTTACTAACTGGCAATAAACCATTATAAAAGTGCACATAGTCATCAGTGTCTGTACAGTATATGTCAGTATTCTTTTACTATAATTAGTTTTGTTAAATGAAGCTGAAATATCTTTTTTAGAAGAATCTGGTGACCTCAGTTTTACAAACAGAGAGCCCCAGACTCTTCACGGCCCCTCAAGGGAGGGATTTGAAATGTACATTTATAATTGCCATATTAAGAAATCTTGATATGTGAGATAAATGTGATTTCACAAGAGATGCCACCCTTTTCAGTCATGGGAACCTATCCAAATAGATCAAATAAAAAGGCTATAATAGGACTTTCTGACACTGGGTGTCTCCTGTTTCCAACTGTGTGAAATAGGCAAGACATCTTGTTTTGTCCAGCCAGTTACACTTATTCCTTATAATATACTCAGCAGCTATATTTCCAGGGCATAAAGGGCACCTTTACACATGCTCTGGGTGGTGGTGGGGTGGGGAGGGGCTTGCACTTTAATGAGAGCAGCACTGAGAGCTGCTCTAATTAAAGCTCCTGCAGCATCATCTGTATTCAGTGCCCCGCGCTTCAAAATGGCAGCAGGGGCGCTTTAACTAAAGTTTGTTCAACAAGCTTTAGTTAAAGCAACTTCACTGCCAATTTGAAGTGCAGGGATGCTAAATACACATGATGTGGAGGCTGCTGGAGCATGCTAATTAGCACTCTTCAGAAGACTCAATCAATTCTGCTCTGATGCATACTAATTAGCATGCACTGGTAGAGACGTCTGGCCAGTGTATAGGTGCCCAAAGGGTCCAACACACACAAAAAGTGCAGGTAGTTGCTTATTCCCTCCTCTTGTCCTTCCCTATATCCATGACCAGATGGTATAATTTTGGACAACCTGTATGTATAGAACTGGCCTCAGAATTAGGGAGACAGTTGGTGCTTTTGTAACCCCTTTGCCCTCAGAGATTTGCTCAGTGCATTTTGTGTACAATTCAGGCCTTTCTTGCATGACTCTTAGTTTTCTTTTCTCCTGATTCATAGATTCATAGATGTTAGGGCCGGAAGGGACCTCAATAGATCATCGAGTCCGACCCCCTGCATA
>NW_005842078.1:1846106-1849791 GCF_000455745.1 Alligator sinensis
ACTCTCTGGGTGCGACCCTCCAGCCAATTCGCCACCCACCAGACTGTGTAGTCATCCAAGTCACAGCCTCTTAACTTGTTCACCAGTATGGGGTGGCATACCGTATCAAAGGCCTTCCTGAAGTCTAAGTATACAACATCCACCCCTCCTCCTGTGTCCAGGCGTTTCGTAACCTGGTCATAAAAAGAGACTAGATTGGTCAGGCACGATCTGCCTGCCACGAACCCGTGCTGGTTTCCCCTCAGCATAATTTGTCCTGCCGGGCTCTCGTATATGTGAGCCTTGATAATTTTTTCAAAGACTTTGCCAAGGATAGAGGTGAGACTGACTGGCCTATAGTTGCCCGGGTCCTCCTTCCTCCCCTTCTTGAAAATGGGGACCACATTGGCCCTTTTCCAGTCCTCCGGGACTTGGCCCTTGCACCACGAGTGTTCGAATATTCCCACCAGTGGCTCTGCAATGACGTCGGCCAGTGCCTTCAGCACCCTTGGATGGAGCTCATCCGGGCCTGCCGACTTAAAGGCATCCAGTTCTTCCAAGTGACTCTGCACCATCTCAGGGTCTATGCATGGAAGTCTGGCGCCTTGCTGCTGCCTCTCTACAACCCCAGTGAGAGACTTGTCGTGCCCCTCGCTTAGGAACACTGAGGCAAAGAACTTGTTGAGGAGTTCAGCCTTGTCCCCCCTGTCCGTCACCAATTGTTTCTGCCCATTTAGCAGGGGCAGATTCATTCAACTATTTGAATGTATTTGAAATATTTTGAAGTGTTTTGAAAAATAAAAATCTATTCTTCATGTAAAGTTGAATTCCAGACACAACTCAGCTAAAACTTGGATCTGAATGTCAAAGGTGGCTCCATTTTAGGGGGTAGAGGAGGGTTGGAATCCAGATACAATTCTTTAGTTAGTGTTTCTCTCTCAGTCTTTCCTTTCTATACTTCAGCAAAAAGGGTGAACCTGTAAAATGTGGCTAAACCAGAGGCAGACAATGATTTCAGATGTAGGATCACTTACCAAGTTTTGGCAAGCTGTTGAGGGCTGCAAAGATACAGGGTAGCCCCACCCCCTGACAGGTTCCCCTCCCCCTGGTCACCATCTTGTGACTGGAAGTCCTGCCCCCTGGCCTCTGACCTTTGCCACCAGAAGTCCCTCCCCTTGCTCCTGGAAGTACTTCTTTCAGCTATTAGATACACATGCCCAAAAGCCTGTTGAAGCGCCTGATCTATACATATGTTATGGAGCTGGGTCAAACTAATACATTGCTTCTTTTGGTAAAGTGCAGGTTATTTTTTTTTTTATGTCTGCAAGCAGCCACTATTATATATATATGGTATATAAGGGGCAGTGAATATTTTATTAGGTGGTCCTTAGACAAGTGGCAACTTAATAGAGTTTACTGAGGTTCTACATGATAATTCATTTCTCTAGGTAACTAATTTGGAGAATTGGCGGTCATTAGGCACCCATGAACAAAAAGTTATTTGAAGATATTCTAGGGACATCTTGGTTTAAAGTATTGTGGCTTTTCTCTTTAAACTTGTCTTTGTTTTATAACCAGGGTGTATAATGTGGACAATTTAAAGTACCTATATTGATTAAACTGTAGAAGTCTTTACTTTAAATTGTAGGTAGTATTCTACAAACTGTAATGAACAGTGCCAAATGTATGGTGTCTTCTGGGAAACACCTTGAGATTATCAAGTTTAATTTCCCCTAGGAAGTTTTTACAGCGATCTAATCAAACTAACTTTTACTCTGTTACAATAAGGTTTAACCTGCAATTTCACAATTACCAACAATTCCTAATGTTCTCTTTTCTTAAAAGAGCCACTGAAACAGCTTTTCTCTTCATTCAGGCTTTTGCTATACATTTTCCCCCATACTATAGATTGATGAGTGCTCCATCCTTTTATTTATTATTTTTAAGTACTCAATATATGGAAGCAAAATACACTTGATGAGAAATGTATGCAGATATTGCTACTAAACCCTGTCAGTATAATACTGGGAACTGAGCAGGATCTGAGCATCCAGAACTTTCAGATAAGAGTTAATAAAAACATTATTTCTGGATCACAAAAGAGAAATGTACATATCCTAAAAGGGACTATGCAATTTACATGAAGTTCAAGTACTGTCAGGGAAGCTCACAATATCTTTTTATGTGTTGGCCCATTTAATAGTATAATTTGGGGAAATCTGTCCACTCTTGTGATAATGGTACTGACCTCCTTTGCAAAGTACCTACTGTTAGTACAGTACTAGGCACTACTGTAATTATTTTGTGATCATGTTTTTGCCTCCATTTTCTGACCTTGCTTTTAGATTCAGTAATACATTACAGGGCAATGGGAAAAGATAAACACAACCAAATCTTCCCTTTCAGGATGTCAAACTCACCTACACCCAGACCTAGACTGTTGGGCTTCTACTGGGCCAGATCTAGTCTTGGTGGCAAGGTAACTGGAAGAAGGGGTGCATGGAGTTATCACTCACTACTCACCACCAATACCATTTACTAATAAAGCTCTGTACCCCAGATTTTTGTGGCAGATCCAGCCTTTGCTTGCCCTGCCCCTGAATTTCTGGCCACTGTATTAGGCCTATGGGTCCTGTAGCAGAATGCCATCACTGCCTGTCCCCAAACTCTGTTATCAGCTGAAGACCAATCTATCAATTTGGTTACCATGGTCACTGCAGAAGGCAGACACCCCTGGCCCCATTGGCTTCAGGTAACCCTAAGTTGTAACCTCAGCTTGATACATTCCTGAGAGAGGCAGAAACCTGCTCCCTCTGCCTACATGACTGGCCTCATGCACCTGGGTAGGGAATTAAACTCCCTATTGTTCTAAGCATTCCCATCATGACTGGGAGGGGGTTAGAGACACTCCCAGCCTACCCGGCAACCAGTGATGCATTTCAATTGTTTGGCTGGCAGGCAACAGTTGCTGGCCTTCACTGGATCAGGTAAATGAGGTTATAAGGTCTATATAAGTGTAGCAGCCTTTAAAAAATGGACCCACCTGAACAGAATGGGAAGAGCTGCCTGGCAGAGAGACAGAGTTTGTCCCAGAGGGGACACTGTAGGATCTGAGGGCAAGTGAAGCTGTTTTGGAAGCATCCCTGTTGGAAGTAGGAGGGGTGATGTAACCCCAGCAAAGTTTTGAAATAGAGCCATTAGCAAAAGCCCAGGAAGGGCCCTGATCTGGGATTGGCTGAGAGGCTTGGATAAAAGGGGGAGCAGTTTTTCCCGGGGTGGGGGGGGGAGACAAGAGAGAGAGAGGGACAGGCTGGAGATCGGATTCAGAGTCTCAGCACAGTGGTCCCTTGGAGAGCCCCTGAGAGAGCCCTGCGGAAGCAGCAGCAGAGAAGCTGCAATGGGAGTGACACAGTATCCAGTGTGATACAGTATCCAGTTCTTCTCTCCAGACTGCTGGTGTGGAGACTCCAAGCCTGGAGAGACCTGACTACAGTCGGTGTGACTGGGTAAGCACAGCAGAGCCAGGGCAGGGGGGGACTGCCGGAGTTTGCCCTAGTTTGACTAATGGGTGAGGGGTCCCAGGGACAGGCAAAGCCCAGGGAGGGGCTGCATTTGCTGGGGCTGTGAGGTTGTGTGGGTCAGGAGGGTTGCTACAGCCTGCAACCCAGACACTGTTCACAGCAGAGCCAGGGAAGGGGGACACAGG
>NW_005842078.1:1850275-1896922 GCF_000455745.1 Alligator sinensis
CCTGAATAATGGGATCCAGGGTTACTGGCTACCGAGTACCCCAGGATCCCATTATTCAGGTGAGGGCGCATGTAGTGTTGTGCCCAGGGTTACATAAGTTAAGGACTGCCCAGGAGGTGGGGCAGCATCCATGATGAGAACTCTCAGAGAAGCTGAACCATCTGAAACTTTCTCGCTGTCTTGAAACTCATGGTCAATGAACTGCTTGCCTCCAGAGGAAATCTCCACCTGCCTCTGGATGATACTTGTGAGTAAGCTACTTGATAGCTAACTAGATATACAGCTTGCAGTGACACCAATGCATAATCAAAGGCTACCGTGCTACTGTTTGCTCTAAGATATTTCTCTGATATTGCTCTACCCTGTACCCTATTCCAAACCTACTCCTTGTAACCAATAAAGTTCTCCTCTGAACCTATCATGGGAGACTTGTTGAGAGAGGATCTAGATTATGCCTTGGGGTCCCTTTGGTCCAGCTGACTAAGGGAGACTATTATTTGTACTTCAGACTGAGGGAAGCATCCCAAGTTCTTGCAGTGGGTCAAGTACTCTCAAGGACTACTAGGCATGCGTTTCCCAGGGGGCACAGGAACAGGTTCAGTCCAGACCTTGGGTAGTGGCAGCATTATGCCCAGGCTTGCTGGTGTATTCCAGGAAGGGGGTCGGCCAGATGTGAGGCAGCCCCAGGGAGGCACTTGGAGCTTGGAAGGTGGTCAGGCACAGTGAGGCGGGTGGCTCAGCGCAGGGGTACCCCCTACTGGCCCACCACAGACCCCATGACCCAGCTCCACAGGCTGGATCCATCTCAGAGCTGTAAATTTGACAACTTTGTACTGTGACAAAATGATCCACTTTGAGGGATCTAGCTGTAGCAATACTGGATCAGGAGATCAGTATATATTATAGTAGTCCTGTTTGCTAATCCCATTGTCTACATTAATATACAGAATTTTAGCCCTCATTTGAATGAAGATGTGGAATATTTCTGAATTCAGAAGTGCCAAAACATTGTGAAAGAGGAATTTCCAACCCACTTCTACAGAACCAAGGGTCTGGGACAGACATTACATAAACCTGTTTGACCTAAATCAGTTAAGTCTGATACTGCATTCAACCACATTTCTTAAACCGGTTTCAGTCATTTTGAAACTGGTTTATGTGCACTGACCTTATGTGCAGTGTTATAGGTTTAAACCAGTTTCTGATCACTTAAACCGGTTTCTGGCTGTCCCTTGCCAAGGGGTTCGCATAATTTAGAATTTTTTTCTTCCTCTTTGATACCTTTGTAAATTAAAAAAAAAAAACACACATTCTATAGATTGCCAATCAGTAGTTGTGTTTCTGCTGGTATTGGAATTTTGCTGTGGGATCTTTCAGGGAAGATTTTTGCTTGGTGGCCTTCATGAAACTCTTCAGAGACTATAGTTCTGTTCCCTAGTGAGTTTCCCATTCTTCCTAGTACAATGCCTCTAAGGATCACGTTGATGGAAAATTTTGCAAATCAAAGCAACCAGTACAATTTTTCAGCTTATTCAACTGTTTAATTTGTACACAAGAGCCTGTTTACTTGCTTATGCAGCAGCCCTCATAGTAGAGAAGAGATACTGCTCATTAGTAGAGAATATAAAAGTAACTTTTAGTCATTTAGGTCACCACTATTGCTCCCTCTTGCTCACAGGCTAACTAAGTACACCATATTCTGTGTACTGTCACTGGGTAGCCTCTTTCTCATTTACAGAAGCAAAGAAATTTCCCATTCCAGGTGAGAATTGCAACAGAACAATTTTAATTATAGAAAATTAGCATGATTTTGAAAAAGGAGGAATATTCAGACATAAAACAGACTAAACATTTTGTATTGAACTATATTCCAAGCAATCTGCAGTTCTTGCAATTACATCAAAACACTATAGTTCAATGGGTAGGGTTTTTTTCTTTCCACAGGAAAAAATAAGTATTCAAATTGACTTGTTCTCAGTTTTAAAGTTATGTTTTTTTGTTTTTTTTAAGAAATGGGATTTCTTAACAAAAAAATATTCTGTCAGGGTATGTTCAGGTGTTATATTTAGATTAACCTAGCTAGGGTCAATCTAAATGAATGACTACCAAAATACAGAGAAAAAATATTGGCTAACATGACCAGAAATGGTCTTATTTCCCTAGCAGCCTAACTGTTGTCAGGCTTTTACAAGGTATCCCAGAAAAAAACTAATTTGGTGCTGGGGAGATGAGGGGTGGGTTTGAAAGGCAAGATGAGTTAGTATTTCAGATTTTTTATGGGAAACTCTTTCCAAGTGTGAAGGGCAGCATGGGAAATGTACAAATCTATTTGCGCAAAAATTTAGCACGTGAGTGATAAAGGCTGGCATTAAGGCTAACTGCCCAGAAATTATGGATGAGCAGTTTATGTTTGATGTGATAGCAACCACCCACTGGCTCTCCAAATCTAAGTGTGGAGTTCAATGGAGTGGACTGAAGTTAGGTGGTCAAAGTGACAGCCTAGGAACATTATCAGTAGCACTCTCTAAGAATATGAGTTAGGCAAGATCACTTTGGTCAAGATATGAGAGACGGTATGGCCACAATTTTGATACACCATGATAAGAGTCTGGATGGAAGTTTTGGCTGCATAGTAAATATCAAACCTTAGCTTTATTACATAGAAAAAATATATGGAGATAACCTGGGGAAATGGGGACTGAGAGCCCTAAAACAAGGGAGAAACATATTATGGGTCTGTGTCAGACAGGAAAGTGGTGTCAACAGTAACTGAGAAAGGAAGAAAAGAAGGTTTGGAGAAGGGAAGCTTTGTTTTGGTTAAGTTGACAGCTAAATGACAGCTAGAAATGTCAGAGAGACTGAGATTTTTAGTGTGGACAGAAAGAAACAAGATTAGAGTAGACAAGTAAATATGTAAATTGTCAGCATAAAGATGGTAATGGAATTTGTGTTCATGGATATTACTTGGAGAAACTGTATAGATGAAGAAGAGAAGGATACCAGTATAGAAGGTGTTATCACAGAATGTCTGAGGGAAGGGGAGAAGAGGAACATCTTATGACATATTGAATAAGCACACCTCCCTAGACTTGAGGCACAGGCTCAGAAAATGCCAGCTCTTAGTTTTCACTCATGTTTTGACTACAGAAAAGTAGTAGAGCAGGTTGGATTTTTTCTGTGCAAAGAGATCATAAAGACCACAGCTATGAATTCTTATTTGACATTTCTGGTTTTATTTTGTGAAACGTTTGCAAAGCAAACAGTGCTAACATTTTGTGGCAACCTGTAGCACCTATGAAAGGATCTTGTGGCACTGTAATGGAGAATCACTGGACTAATAAATCACTGCATAATGAATGGGGAATGAGTCCAAGATAAGAGAAAGGTTTAGGAGAAAATTAAGAGATGGGATCAAGAATTGGAAAGAGGAAAATAAAGAGATGGGATAGAGATGAGATTACTGGGACAAGTAGAGATAACGTACTGCATTTAAGACTAAAGGGTGAGAAAAGTCTTTTAAGGAAGGAAATTCAAAAGGTTACATCACATTTAGTAAATGTTATCTTGGAAAAAATCAGCAAGCTTCTGTATAGAGAGGGTGAACATTTTAGAAAAGAAGAGAAGACTTTGAGAAATGAGTCAAAGGCAGATGGAAAGAATTGTATTTAGATGGAAAAGCAGACTTGATAGTGAGGAAGATGTCAGAAATGAGTAGGAGAGAGTGACTCTGTAGTAGAAGAAGTTAGTCTGAGATTCCCAAAAAAGATATGCTGCAGCATGACAGTAGGAGTGGAAGGAGATACTGAGGTTGTGGTATATGGAATGTACCTTTAAGGGGCCATCAGTAGTATGGTCCAGTTTTTCCCCTGATGCCCTGTGCGTGCGGTTTGGTTGGTATTGTTGTTCTCCCTGCAAGCTGTGAGTGTGTGTGTTCTTGAATCCTGTTTCCCAATAAAGATAAAGCTGTTATCACCCCACCAGTCTCTCCTGAATGCTGACTCAAGGACAGAATCCCAGGGGCACAGAGGTCTGAGTGAGTACCCTGGAACCCAGAGATTTACAGTAAACACTATAGAGGTTATGCCAAAAATTAAGAGGGTTGCCAGACCCTTAGGTAAGAAAGGTAAAAGACTGAAGGATACTGAAAGAGAGAGAATCAAGAACCACAGCAGTAGAAATACATTTTGCCTAAGTACAGACATTGGGGGAGGTTAATTATGTTCAAAATGGCTGTTTGATTTAAACTTAGCCCTTCCTGGTGCTGACCTTACACTTACAGACCCAGTCTCAGTGACTGGAAACCAGTCTAAACCTGTAAGTGTACAGAAGTTCCATAAATACAAATGAATCTAAAAATTGTGGAACCTAGTTTAAGATGAACCTGGATCACAGCAATATCAGGCATACTTGGTTTAGGTAAAACTGGTGCATGGAACTACTGTACATTTTTTTTTACACAGCCCTGGGGATGGTAAAACCTAGCCACTGACCCCAGCCCCTCCCTGCACCAGGGCTCCACTTTTCACCCCCCATCCCCCAGCCTGCATTAGGTTATTTTTTGCCCACGGCCCCTTGCCTCTTCCAACCAGCCAGCCCCCTCCCCCCAACCTACAAACCACTCCAGGTGCTGATGCTGCCAGAGTCAAGCAAGTAAGTCCCAGTAGGGAGATGGGTGGGGGGGAGATGGGGGTGTAGGTTCACCAGGTAGGGATGGGAGAGCTAAAAATAGCCCCTGGTTACCCCCAAACCTCCTCCCATGGATCCTGCAAGCCCTCCATATCCCACCAGATCCTTCCAGATCCTAGCAACACCCCACAGGTTGGAACTGTTCCCCCATCCCCTGATTGCTCCTGTGAGTTGCACCTACCCCCCACCCCACCCTATTCATAAGTCACTCCTGCCCCCAACCCTCCCATAGGTTATGCCTGCCCCTCCATCCCTCAGCAGACCCCTGATCCCTCCCCAACCTGTTTGCCTCCCCCAAACCCTGCTGTTAGCCCTCTCCCATTTTGACTTACCTAATACTGGGTAGTAGGGCTGTGCAAAACAGTACCACTCCATTTCAACTTCCATTTCACCATTTTGAAGAGAGACTGTTTCACTTTGCTGTTTCCAAGCTCTGTTCAGCTTTGCTGTTTCAATGCGTTTCAATGTTTCTCCCATAGGCTATAATGGGCAATCACAAAAATGCCTATAACTTTGTCATTTCTTGCCTGATTTGAATGAAAGCAGCAGAAATGATAGCTCCTGCAGAGGCCACAAAGCCTGACAAGTTTCAAGGAGATAGGTGCAGAGGTTTCTGGGTATCTGCACCTCAAGCTGCTGACAAGCAAAACTTGTGACTTGTGACTTTGTGTGTGTTAAGGCATGCCCTCACTGGTTCTGGGGCCTCTACATGACAAGGTAGTGTGCCCCAATGAGGTCTCCTCCTCCACTACAGCCTCATCTTAGTTCACCACTTTAAATAACAACAGGTAAGTAAGCACAGTAGCACTAGCATCTCAGGCAACCAAACTGTCACAGAGCTTTCCTTTCCTTCCCTGCAGTTTTTCTCCAGCAGCTGCCAGAGAACTCTCCCTGCTATCCCAAGCCCTGGGGCTTAGATATGCCCAGGGCCCTGCCTCCTTCTGGTCAGATGACTGGGGACAGGTACTAGGGGTGTAGGTTGTAGCCATATTGGTCTAAAGACATGGCATTGGCAGACAAGGTTCTTTGGGTCAATGTGATATCTTTTAGTAGACCAAATATATATCTGTACAAGTATATCTTAGCAAGCTTTCAGATTGAAAACCCTTCATCAGGCTGAGAAAGCACCTACAGTTGGTGTGTGTGCTGTTCCTGGATGGAAGGAATAGTAAAGAAGCCAGAGGCTGGCATGCAATGCAGGCAAAGAAGTCAGTTAGTGAAAATGAAAATGGAGGTGTCAAGGGGTGAGAGAGAGGCTGGGGCTGGGTGGGGGGGGGGGGGGGGGAGATGTAGCAGGTAAAAGTGGAGAGGTACCTCACAAATGACCCTATAAACTTCACTTCATCAACCTCCTGGATACAGAAACTCATGGACTCAATATAGACATTGGAATTCTGACGCTACAACCTGCCAGACATCTGATTCTCCAGGTACCTCTCAACTTTCACCTGCTACACACCCCCTCTCCCTCATCAGCCCAGCCTGTCTCTCACCCCCTGGTGCCTCAATTTCCATTTTCACTGACTGGCTTTCTTACTTGCATTGCATGCCAGCCTCTGGCTTCCTTACTATTCCTTATAAGGCACCTCCTACCCACCTTTCACCAGGAGTATCCTTGTTCCTGGCACTTCCTGGGGCTTTCATGCCACCAGCAGTCCCACCATGCCTCCCCAACCCTGGCAGAGTAGTTTTAGTGGTCATGCCCAGGACCTGGGGCCTCCTCCTTACCCATAGCCCCTGTCCATACCTCTATGTTTGTCCTGGCACAGGAGCTCAGCAAGGACTTTTTTTTTCCCCCTGCTGGCTGGTGATACAGTGAGTGCCCCCTCCAGCTCTGTGAGTGGGTCACTAAATGGTTGTGAAACCCAAAGGTAAAAAAACAGAAGGAAGTGCAGCTGGAGTGAGGAGGGTGGTACTCACTCCATATGCATGTGGAGCTTAGGGAACCGCAGGAGTGGGAGGTGCACCTTGAGGATCACCAGTTGCTCAACCAAACCAGGATTCAAGGAGGTGCAATGGGGTGTCACTACATGCCCAGCAATGCTGAACACCCTCTCACTTGGAACACTGGTCGATGGATAGGACAGGTGTTCCCAGGTAACCATAGCCAGATCCAGCCACATCTGACTGTGGCTTTCCCAGTAAGCCAAGGGGTCGCACAGCAGTGGCTCCACATCCTCAGTGAGATAGATAGCCACCAAGGCCTGAGCACTACCTGCCTGATGGTGGGGTCTGGTGCCTCTGGACCCCAACATAGAAGCCATGCTGTTGGTCCACATTGGCAGCACCTCTGGTGGAGGAGGAGACTGGCTGATGAATGGTGTGCTGGAACAGGACAATGGATCCCCATCTACCATGTCCCCCCACCTTTGCCCTTCTGCCTCCCTGACTTTACCAGCACCTCAGTCCACTGATCCAGGGTTTTGCTGCTGGGTATGCTGTTTCTCCCTTTCACCCTTGGGTCACACATGGCAGCCAGCACATGGACCATACTGGACTGCAAGGGATCAAGCCATTTACTGATGCCCTCCTTCAGCTGCCTCACCTGTGCCTGCACATCTGGTAACAGCAGCTTGCCCCAGCCAGGAACATTGATCCCCTGGAACTTCTCCAATTGGTTCTGAAGTTCCCTCACTACAGGGATCACCTGGCTATGGAGGACATCACTAGCCCTGAGGGTCTCAGTGGCCTCGAGGAAGGGCTTGAGGAGCACCAAGATCTGGGATATGGTATCCCACTTAGCTCTGTTAAGGGGACCACTGATCCCAATCTCCCTGAGCAAGGCCATCTCATAGATGGCCTTTTGTTGGTCCACCGGCCTCTCAAGCATCAGGTATGTGGAGTTCCACCAAGTCTCCACATCCTGCATGAATTTGCACTGCAGGATACTCATCTATGCTTGTTTGTCCCACAGCATTATGCCCACCTTGATGCTCTGGTGGAAGTAGCCTGACACCTTCCTACATTTGAAAATTAGCTTGCAGGTGGTGCTACTGCCATCACCAGTAGTTCCCCTCCAAGGTGTCCCTGACAATGAGGTGGAACTTGTGTGCCACACAGCGGATGCCAACAAAGTTGGCTTCATGGAATGCCTTGACCATATTGGCCCCATTGTCAGTGACCATGAATCCATGGGTGAGCTCACCCTACCCAACGAGCCACCCCTGCACCAAGAGGTTCATGACCCCCATAATCTCAGTTGCCATGTGGGACTTATCCATCACTTCAGCTTGAAGGAGAATCCACTGACAGCCTGACTGGTCACATCAGTGCACTGTGAGGGAGAGGTAGGTGTGATCTCCACCCCAGCTGCTCCAGATGTCCGATGTGAAGTGCAAGGTCACCTGTGGACCTGCCTTGTGCAGCTCCTTCTCAAGTACTCCCTGCAAACCTCATACAAGGAAGGCACCACCGTCCTGCTGGGGGGTGCACGTGGGCACTTGGTATGATAGGACCATGAATGCCATGAGCCACCTGAACCCTGGCCATCCAGAGGTAGCATCTTCCCAATGCTCCAGGTGACCTCACTCGCCTGGGGAACAACCCTCCCCCACCCGTGTGCCCACCTATCCCCCACTGTTCCAGGGTGGTCTGCCTCTGCTTTGTGGGGATGAGGGCTTTCAGGCAAGAGGGGGACTTCTTTTTGGGCACACTCCCACTGGTGCCAGGCTGAGGAGGAGCAAGGGCAAGGGGTGGGGGGGTGCCTGCGGAGATGCATCAACATTCCCTTGGTGCTCATGTGTTTCGCTCCTTTGCCCCAGCTGGTTTTGGCTCAATAATGCAGGCAGATAGCATATGTAGGATCATCTGCCAGCTCAGAATGATTCCAGACCAGACTACCCGCTCACTTCTGAGGTGCAGGTGCACGTGTTGATGCTGCCTTTTCCTCCTCCTCAGAAGGTAGAGACACAGCAACAGGAGATGCGGACTCAGCTGAACTCCTTGCCTGCACAACCTCTACCTCAACCTCCTCTAAAGTGCCTTCTGGGAAAGGATATCTGGGTCTAGGGGAAACTTGAGAGGTTGGAGCACCAACTCAGATGATTCCCCCTCCTTTCCCAGAATTTCCCTTGCTATGACTTTCAGATTCAGCTCCAGCTGCAGCTCCAGCTCTTCTTCTGGCACTGAAAAGCTCAGGATGGGAAGTGAAACGGGGGTGGAGGAGACTGTCATGCAGGTGCTGCTTGTTGTCATGGTGGGTGGGGAGTTATGGCTGGTGCTCTTGGAGGGGATGCAGAGTCAGGGAGTGGTACTGCTCCCCTCCCCTTGTTGCCAGTAGAACTAGAAGCCTCATGCCTGCTAGTTATAGGAAAGAGGATGCATCTCAGTTTGAGGTGGGGGGGAGGGACTTACAGTTTTCCCTCTACCCCGTATTCCACCCCTGTCTGAAGGCTTGCCAGCTGCCTTTTCATCATGCTTCATAGTGTGTTTCATAGTGTGCTTGGTATGCTGGAAAATCTGTGTGTTCTTCTGTAATGTAATATGTATTTATGTAAAATATGTAGATAATTGTATATATGTATTTATGTATTTATGTAATAAATAAAATATATAAATGTATGTGTGTGTTCCTATATAAATTCTATATTATAATATGCAATATATGCTGTGCCTCCCTGAACAGTGAATGGAATGCACACTGTGAGAGAAAGCACAGATTTCTTTTCTGCGGGAAAAGAATCAAAATAAACTAACAAAAACAAAAAAAGAGGATTTTGGGGGAGGAATAAATTGAAAGGAATGAATATAATAATAGAGGAATTAGGAAAACAAAGGTATTGGATCCCACTTGCTAGCAAATAGGAAGTGATAGCCTTTCTCTGACAATGCTGAGCTGCTGGCAGACACAGCTCAGTAAGTTGACAAAGGCACAGCTAACAAAGCTCAGTTCAAACAGTGCTTTTTATGCTGTATTTCTGTCCCTCCCCTAGAGCACTGAGATTGGAAGGGACCTCAGGGAAGGATCACAGTCACTGGCCAGCTACACATGGCAATATCAGAGCAGTCCTTCCCTCCTCTTCTCCCTCTCTAGTTTCTCTTTAGCTGCAAGCAAGCTCAGCTTTGAAACGCGAAACATTTTGAGTGCCCTTGTTTTCTTTCAAGCCTGTTTCAAAACCTTTCATTTCATTTCAATTTCACTGTTTTGAGCTCAAAACGAGTTGAAACAGTGTCAAAAGAAAATATCCATCAACATTTTACACAGCCCTATTGGGTAGCCATTTCGAACAGACTTAGCTTCCCCATAATGTTCCCAAATATCTGTACTTAGCCAAAGAGAATCCAGGAAGAAGAAGGCTGAGAGCAGTCCAGAAGTCCCTAATGTTGACTGAAATCATCAATGGTGAAATTTACAAAATAAGTGATGGGGTGTGAGAAAGGAGACTGATTAGTATTGCTTAAAAAAACTAGGTTATGGGCAGAGAGGGGGCAACAGAGATGAATGGGGGGATTGCGGAAGGGATGGCTTGGTGATAAAAAAAAAAGCCCTTTGAACCCAAGGCCTCAGGTCAAATAAGAGCTGAGAGAGAGAACACATGCATCTAAGGGCTAAAAGAAGGCATGAGAATGTAGGAGATCATAGGTAAAGAACACAACAGAGAAAGAGAGATCTCAGAGTGAAAACCTGAAAGGAAAACTGACAGGGAGGAATAGGTTTGATGGCAGATGGCAATAACATGGTCAGGGAGAACAGAGAAAAAAATGATGATGCACTGTTTTGAAGGGGGAGAAAGAGCAATCAAGGAAGGCAGAGAGATTGGTAATTGTGGAAAAGACAGGGAGAAAATCCAATATTCCCCCAGACTAGGGACAGACATTACAAACAAACTGGTTTAAGTGATCAGAAACTGGTTTAAACCTATAACAGAACAGGCATTCAGTTTCAAAATGGCTAAAACCGGTTTGAGATAAACCTGGCTGAATATCAGACTTAACAGATCTGGTTCAAACCAGTTTATGCAATGTCTGGCCCAAATCCCTTGCTGGTTTGAGATAAATCAGAGACCCCCAGCATCCTGGCATACTCTCTGGGCTGGGAGCAGATCTCTGCTCCACCCTGGACAGACTGGCTCTGCCCTTCTGCTCCCCAGCCCAAGCACAGACAGGCACAGGGAGGCGTCTTGCCAGAGAGGGCTGTAATTCCACCCTCCCTGTGCCAGCGGGAGGGACCTGAATGGGGTCTGCCAGTTGCTCCCTGCTCCTTCTGCAGCTCCCTCCTCCTTCCCACCAGGCACCATGACCCCTGAGGCAGAGGGGGGAAGGGGGGAGAGTTAGTTTTGCCTGTACCCCCACTGGCAGCTGGGTCTGCCAACTGTCTCCACAGCACCCGCTCCCTGCCCAGAATAGGCCCCTGGCTTCCCCCCTTGCTGAAGGTTGCAGGAAGGAGGAATAACCCCCGGCCCTGCACCCTCCCCAGGGGCCCTGCCTGACCATGCTCCCACAGTACTGCTGTGCTTCACAGCTGCTCTGCCAGCCCCACAGCATGGTCCCCCTGCTAGGAAGGGGCTTGTGTTCTGGGAAACTGCAATGGGCTGCTGCCCATCACCTCACTTACCATTCACCACTCCAGTTGCTGGGTAGGGGTGAGGCCCAGCCCCTGCCACTCATTCTGTGCTGGGGCAAGTCCTGGAGGGGTTAACTTGCAGTCCTTGGGCTCCCAGTTGGTGGCTGCTCACCCCCATTATTCCTCCCAAGCTTCACCTGTGGCCAGGCTGGGCAGATCCCACTGCAGTGTCAGCAGCTGAATAATCCAGGGGTGGAGGGAGGGGCTTGCCCCAAGCACAGAGAGGCTGATTGTACCTCAGAGGGATCTGCCCACCTGGCTGCAGCCACCACTCAGCCTGTGCTCAGGGCCAGCAGCAGAATAAGCCCCTTCCTGCTGGAAGGGAGCTGGCCCCAAGCAGAGAGTGACAGCTGCTGGGCTGGGCAGACCCTGCTGTGGTGCAAGTGGCATCTCTCTGCTCAGGGTCACCTGCTTCCCAGGAGGTGGGGGCTTATTCAGTCACTGGCCCCTGATACTGCAGCAGGGTCTGCCTGGCCTGGCCACTCTGTGCTGGGGCAAATCCCCTCCTGGCAGGAAGGGGTTTATTCAGCCACCGGCTGGAGCCCAGGGGCTGTAAGTTAACCCCTCCAGGACTTGTCCCAGCACAGAATGAGAAGTGGGGGCCAGGCCCTGCCCCCACCCCAACAGCTGGAGTGGCAAGAGGTGAGTGAGGTATGGGGAGCAGCCAGTCACAGCTTCCCAGAGTGTGAGCCCATTCCTGGCAGAAGGGCCACACTGTGGGGCTGACAGAGCTGCTGTGGATCATGGCAGTGCTGCAGGGGCATGGCCAGGCAGGGCCCCTGGTGGTGGGGGGCAGGAACACGGGTTATTCCTCCTCCCTCTGGCCTCCAGCGAGGGGACATCTGGGGGCCTATTCTGGGCAGGGAGTGAGTGCTATGGCAACAGCGGGTAAACCCAGCTGCCAGTGGAGGTAGAGGGGAAACTAACTCTCCTCCCCACTCCCCTCTGCCTCAGGGGCTATAGTGCCTGGTACTGCAGCAGCAAAGGGGGAGCACCAAGCAGACCTGGCCTTGGTCCCTGCCAGTGGCACAGGGAGGGGGAATTAAGCCCCTCTCTGGCCAGTTCAGGCCAGGTTGGCCACACCCCCTAGAACAGCTTCCCTGCAGCTGAGGGTGCGCTCTACCCCCTCCCCCTCCCCCCCGGCACCTGGCTTGAGCAACTGCAGGCATCTGCCTGCATTGCCTCACTCCAGAGCGAATGTTTGTTCAGTTACCAGCCAGTTCAGGCGTTCAACCTAGACAGATTACACTAACCTGCAAAGGTTGAACCATTTAAGGCTCTGGCTTTTTGAATGTCTGTCCCTAGCCCCAAAGACCTGGGCTAAAATAAGGAATGTGAAAGGAGACAAGGCCTTCATAAGAGAAGGCAGCTGCACGGTTGCAATCATTTCAGCTTGATGGGTATCTCCCTAAAAAACTGCAAAAATGTTTCCCATTATACTAAGTTATGAAAAATGTCAGTCCTCATTCAATGATGGTGCTATCCTCCAAACACAGTTTCTTTCAGTCCATGTACAAAGCCTTATTCTCCCTTGCTATTCAAATAAAAGTTCCTAAAGAATTGTTTAATAATTTGCAGCTTACCACCTCTCCATAGCTGGCTGCTAATGTAAAAGCAGCTGATAGTGAATGCAGATTTCACAAATACTAACCTAGGAGGACTTTGCAGTATGAATTTCCAATGCAACTTAAATGAAAATCAATGGTAGTGTTAGATTGTTCATGCATCAGTCTCTAATCACTTGAGGTATTTTTAACTGGTACTTAGCAGAGCAGTATTAGTAAATTAATCTCATGAGTACATTGCTGCTCAACACACCAGGGTCACAGTGCATAAAGGTATTTCTGTCTTTATCTACAGATTGTCTTGACATGCAAAATATACCCACAGGGTCATAAGAATTGCCCTTTGATTATATGTACAACAATCTGTATATCCCAAGGTATTCAACTGGTTAATTAAATATCAAGTAACTGCTAAAAGTAACAAGTGACATTTAATTAGTATGTTAATTGATAGCAAATTTGCTCTCACTATCTTGTTTTATGTTAATAAAATCCCTAAACATTTCTTCCAAGTAGATTAGGAAACAATGTGCTTCAAATGTATTAATACAAAGTAGCCTTAAGCATTATTTCTTGCTCTAGCACATACTTATGGTTTACATTTTTATCCTAGATCTTTTTTTGTTATCTGTAAACTTACAATTTATCTGTAATTAAAAATATTTAGTTATATATTAATCATTTGAAATCAATTTCATTGCCTTTCCCTCCTTTAAGTAGGCTTGTCATTCTCTACAAGTTCCTGTCTTGTGAGAACTTTTAAATGCATATCTAAGGATAAAGTCTTATAAAGTCTGTGGCTTCTGGTGACATATTGTGGGGGGTAGGAACTGATGGGCTTACCTCACTGGCAACTTCTGGGAGTCTCTGAGTCCCCCATGCCCAGCAGAGCTGACAGGCACAGGAGTTTAAAATCCCCAGTAGGGAAGCCTGGGAAAGTTGCCTCGGTGGTGTTTTTTAAAGTTCCCTGTTCCCTGACAGCAGGCCTCATGTGAGAGTGGAGCTCCCAGGTCCCCAGCTGCTTTTTCCGTGGGCACCCTGGGAATTTAAGACAGGTATGTAACTGGAGTTCCCAGCTGCACACTGGCTTTTGAAGTGTCTGGGGAACAGTAACCTTTGATGTTGGGCTCACTGTTGGGCACTTCTTGATGTTGGGTTCACAGTGCCCACCACCCCCATTTGCCTCTGGGGATCAGACAGGGTGCTAGATTGTGGACCTGGTGCTTCTACCAGCCTAATCTCACTAATTGAGTAGGTGATGGCTATGCCTCGGAGCCTGTGGCTGTCCCATACTGGATCTGTATGCTGAGCTGAGCATTGGGATCTCAGATGGATTGGCCCCAACATTCCACATTTTCAAATCATGTTAAATGTTTGGCCAGTTTCTCTTTTCCAACACACTTACAGCAGCCAGCCGTCATACCATTATAGCTTCCAGTTGGCTTGTATAAGCCCATGTCCTGTGGGAGCTTCTAAATGCCTGCCTTTTTCTTTCCTCTAGACCATGCTTCTGCTCTCAGCAGTATTCCTGCCCAGAGCAGGAGGGGTGGACTCGATGCTCTTTTGAGGTCCCTTCCAGCCCTTGATTTCTATGATTTCCTAGGAGAACTTACATGCAAAAGTGCTTTCCTCTATCAGGTTTCTCATCTTTCAGACTTCAGAATCTATAGTACCCAGACAGATAATTCAAAGAAGCTAGAGTGAATGGGAAGTAAATTAGGGTGTAGTGGGGGTCCTGTCAGATAACTTTGAATCATGAACAAAACTGTGATCTGTTTATACATGTATGTGTCACAGGAAAAGAAGCTGCAAAATTGGTTAAATACATTATTCATTAAAAATTATGTGCTGAGCTCTAGTGATTTGACATTGTAATACTGCTGGTCAAACAAAGCATTGGTAGGTGAAGGGTGGCACAGATTTTTTTTTTTCAATTATTCTGCTGTATATATTTGTAGCTTCCATGTCTTTACATTGCTAGCACAGCTTTACATTTCATAAACAACTTAGTTTTTAGCAAATGAACAGTAAAATATTTCTATCTCACATTGTTCTCACCATGGAATAAATAAGCAACCTACCTTATGAGTTTTAAAAAAAATAATGTCTTGTTAATAATATATGTACAACTTTTACACAGAAAAGCATTCAATATATTAAAATTGTAAATGTGTGTAAATCCTGGCTTTTCATCCACAATATATAGCCAGTCCCGCAAAGGTAAACATACTGTACATATCCAATGTTGTTAAAGGCTACATGATTTAAAATTTCCACATATTTGGTTTTCAGAATAAATAGAATAATGAACAGAACCAGGATACAAAAACTTAATCAATTTTGACATTTTTTTACTATGTATTTAAACTTCAAAGTCTTGTTATGAGGGTACCCTTCCCAGGCACCTTTCTCTTCTTTTTATGCCTCCTCCTTCCACTTGCAGACTTTGATTTTCTGTTGAAGTTTCTGTCTTCCATTTTTTACCAGCTTCAGCAATGTCACTTTCTAATTTGATGTTTAATCCTAGTTCAACCATTTCACTCTCATAAATGGTCAATAACATGGCATTATCATCTACAAATCTGATCTCTTGGTATTGGCTTTACCATTCTACCTAGGTCTTCAGTGCAGTTCAAGATCATATCCTGCTACTTCTTACTCCAAATCATCTACAGATACTGGTTGTTTGTTTGTTTTTTTCTGTTTTGGTAGCTATGACTTATTCAGGCCCTTGTCATTTCCCATTTTGAGCAGTTTCCATATGATTCCCTGATGGTCATGGTACTCATTCAGAACAGTAATACTAATTTTTTTTGTGGCCATTTCTGGCACACTAATTTAAGTGGTAGAAATTGAAAACCAGTTTATGAGAACCTTATGTAAAAGAGGAAAAGATTTTTATAGCATTTACCCATGGCCTGATGATGAAGAGGAAGCCTCTTATATCACCTTGGTTGCAGCTGTCCTTGACCCACACCTGCTTTCTTGAGGATACTGGATTTGCCTATTGATTTGCTCTTTGGAGTTGTTTAATTTCTTTCTTTTTATTAAATGAGGCTGTAATTATTAGTATTGTATCCCTGAATTAACAGATGGTCCATAAAGTTCTACTGGTGAGTTTAAGAGTGATAACCTTCTCCTTTATAAGCTCTGGTTGTGTCATTCTAACATGCATAGATATGTTTTGCCCAGGTCCACATGTAAATTAAAATTACTTGTTAATCTCTAGTGATTTGACATCTTAATACTGTGGGTATTGTAGGAAACTGAACAGCTAGTTGGGGTGGAACAGGAAGTTTTGATTGGCTATTTCCCACAGAACAGAAAATCTGATGCTTTTCTGAAGGCACAAAAAAAAAAAAATACCCCATTCACCTCACTTAAAAATGGATAAACAGATTGCTCTCCAAGCAAGGAATTTGAGCTCAAATGCAAAAACTGTGAAGAAGTTTATATGAGTCCAAATTCAGGGTTATATAGTGAACTTGGCTTTTCAGCTTTAACAACATCACTGAAATTTCTATAATACTGATTCGTGGTGAATGTGGTTGGAAACACCCCTTACAAGATGGAGATTTATACAACTTCTTAAAAAGGAATTTTAGAATTTTAAACAAGACAGACTTGAAAGAATATCTGAGAAGGTTAGAATACATTTAAAACACTGGTTCACAAAGCCTTTGTTCTTGTTTTATGTTAGCAGTAAAAGGGTCATTTTTCAGAAGTCCCATTATTGGCCTCAGTGACACCAGGACCAAAGCTACACTTATGTGACAATGATTTATGTGCAAAATTGCTGCATCAGTTCCTCAGCTATTGATCAACATGGTGTAATTGCTACAAAAAGGCAGCAATCATGCCCCACACAAAGTCACTGTTACATGTACCCTCACACACAACACAGAGCACACCTTGGTATATTCCGTTCTCTATACAAAAAAAATTGATGTGTTTAATAATTATCCAAGTATTTTAATAAGAATTTGCAACTGACTTAAATGTTTGGGTATATTTGTTTCTTCAGCAAGAAGATACTAAACATAAAAGTATATAATTAAATTAAATATTGTACTAATTTCCCAATTCCTAAATTACTAAATTCCTCTGCCTGTTGAAGGATAATTGTACCCAAAAGCTTGCAAAGAAGTATTGTACCAACTGTTTGAGTTGGTCTAATAAAACATACCAGATTTACCCAAAGAATCTTGTCTGCTTAATTTACCAATACGCATAATAGAAATTAGAGTTAGATATTTGAGAACATTATATCTTAGAGTATACATTTCTACACTTACTGTAGTATATACTGTATAAACAAACACAAATGGCTAGCACACATGCAATACAGAAAAATAGTGTATCTACCATTTAATAACTATTAGCTAAATTTTTAATATGCTGAGTTTTCATGTTTAATAATATTTCTGTCCTCTGCAGAAATATGCATAGTATATGCACCCATGTAAGTAAGAATAATGAATGCATGCATAATCTATAAATACCCGCACCAAAAAACAAACAAACAAAAAACCCAACCCATTACTTAAAGGTTAAGTGATCCAAAGTTAGAAAATGTGAAATCTGGAAAATTTGCTTTCCAAATTTCTGAACACGTGTAGACTGAAATCTTCTCAAACAAGAATCCTGTTTTCACAACAACAACAAAATAGATGAATATCTAAATCCAAGGCAATTTCCTGCTAAATTTCTAGTCTTTGCTCCAGATAGCAAATTTATTAGTAGAGTCTTATAATGAGAAGTGCCAAACAACCTTCAGTGGAGATGGCACTGACAGCTCTGCTTATAAAGCACCCACTGAATTCACCCTTTGTACCAGAAGAAACTCCACTTGCCTAGAAAAATATTTTGCAAAGACAAATATTTCAGTTCGTTTTTCTTAAACAGAACAAATACAGGTTGAATAGTTTTTAGGAATCTAATAGCATTAAGGATAGGAGTTAATTCATTTTTAATCAAATGTTCCAAACAGAGAGATTAAGGTGGCTATATAGTTCTTTGCCAGGAATCTGGTTTGAAAGCCTGAAGCAAGTACTGAAGTACTTATGCATATTCATAGTTTCATAGTTTCATAGTTTTAGGGTCGGAAGGGACCTAATAGATCTTCTAGCCCGACCCCCCGCCAGGGCGGGAGAACAACAAAAGAACCCTAAACAAAAAACGGGACTCACAGCCTTCTCTTGTGGAGGCTGAATAGGTTCAAGTCCCGCAGTCTCTCACTGTAGGGTCTGCCCTGTTGTCCCCGGATCATGCGGGTGGCCCTCCTCTGGACCCTCTCCATGTTGTCCACATCCCTCCTGAAATGGGGCGCACAGAACTGGACACAATACTCCAGCTGCGGCCTGACCAGCGTCGCATAGAGGGGGAGGATCACCTCCCTGGCTCTACTCGAGATGCACCTGTGGATGCACGACAAGGTCCGGTTAGCCCTGCCAACCATGACCTCGCATTGTCGGCCCATGTTCATCTTGGAGTCAATAATGACACCAAGATCCCTTTCCGCCTCCGTGCTCTCAAGTAGGGAGCTCCCCATCTTATAAGTGTGCTGCTGGTTCCTACTACCCAAGTGCAGCACCCTGCACTTGTCCGTATTGAAACGCATCCTGTTCCTGTCTGCCCACCCCTGTAACCTATCCAGATCCTTCTGCAATCTCTCTCTCCCTGCTAGCGTGCTCACCTCCCCCCAAATTTTGGTGTCATCAGCGAATTTAAACAGGTTGCTCTCCACCCCAACATCAAGATCGCTGATGAAGACATTGAACAGCGCAGGGCCCAGGACCGAGCCCTGAGGGACTCCACTACCCACCTCCCCCCAAGTCGAATATGATCCATCCACCACCACCCTCTGAGTGCGACCCTTCAGCCAATCTGCAATCCATCTGACCGTGTAGGCATCTATGCCACAGTCGCCTAGTTTATTAATTAGGATGGGGTGAGAGACGGTGTCAAAGGCCTTGCTGAAGTCCAGAAAGACTACATCCACCGCGACACCTGCATCCATGGCCTTTGTGACCTGATCATAAAAGGCAATCAGGTTGGTCTGACATGATCTCCCCCTAATAAATCCATGCTGATTGCCCCTGAGCATCATCTCGGATGCCGGCCCATCACAAATGTGCTCCTTGATGATCTTCTCAAAGAGCTTCCCCAGGATTGAGGTAAGACTGACGGGCCTATAATTGCCCGGGTCCTCCCTTTTCCCTTTTTTGAAGATGGGGACCACATTAGCTACCTTCCAATCGTCTGGCACCTGGCCCAAGCACCACGATCGCTCGTAGAGCCGTGCCAGGGGCCCTGCAATAACCCCAGCCAGCTCCCTCAGCACCCTGGGGTGGAGAGCATCCGGACCCGCTGACTTGAACGCGTCCAGCCCCTCCAGAAGCTCTCTAACCCGGTCCTCCCCAACCTGAGGTCTGAAGGCGATCCCCTCGCGTCCGGCTTCTATCACAGCAGGGAAGTCCCGGTCCCTGCACAAGAAAACGGAGGTGAAGAATTGGTTAAAGAGGTCCGCTTTATCCTCTGACGCAACCACCAGATTGCCCCGCATATCCTGCAGGGGCCCCACATTACCCGGCGCCTTCTTCATCCTCCCAATATATTTGAAAAAGGACTTTTTGTTATCCTTAATCCTGGACGCTAATCCGAGCTCTATCTCCGCCTTGGCCTTCCTAACAGCCCGCCTGCAGGCCCGAGCAGAGGAGGTATACTCCTCTTTGGAGATTACACCCCCCTTCCACCGGGCGTACGCCACCCTTTTGGCAAGCAGGCATTCCCGGACACCCTTGGTGAGCCAGGGGGGCTTTTGGACACTCCTGCCCCCCTTGCTTCTTGTCGGGATGGACACCCCTTGGGCCCCGAGTATCGTTTCCTTAAGGAACGACCACTCCTCTTGGACTCTGAGTTCCTCTGCCCTCAAGGACCCCAGTTCCTCTCCCACTAATCTCCTCATCTCACTGAAGTTGGCCCTCCTGAAGTCTAGGGCCACCACCTTGCTGCGGGCCCTTGACACTCTACGCTGGATGGTGAATTCCAGCACGCGATGATCACTATTGCCCAGGTGGTCAAGAACCTGGAGGCCTCTTACCAGGTCGTCGCCTGCGGCCAGGACCAGGTCCAGCAGGGCATCTCCTCTGGTGGGACTGTGCACCTCCTGAATCAAGTGGAGGTCCTGCAACTCGGCCAAGAACCTCCTGGAGCGGTCCGTCCCGGCTGACTGCTCCTCCCAGCAGATGTCCGGGTAATTAAAATCGCCCATGACAACTACATCCCTTGCTTTTAGTATCTTCGCAAGCTGGCCTGAAAATTCCCTGTCCAGCTCCTCCTCTTGATTGGGGGGTCTGTAATAGACCCCCACCGTCAAATCCCTCTTGCCTTGCCCCCCCTGGATCTTGACCCAGAGCACTTCAGCTTGAATATGGTTCAAACAGGAGAGAAAGCACCCAACATTTTTTTACGTTTTTCCCCAAATGTTTAGTGAAGTGAAGTAAATCACAATGGGGCAAGAAGCGGACTGGATTTCACAAAGGGACTAAAGGGATTTAAGCACTGAACTTCCTTTGAATTTCAAGATGTCTACCTATTTCCTTTGATCTTCTGCAGTTCCAGGGAGAAATGACTAAGAACTAAAGTCTAATCTTTTTAGGTTTCTGGAGCCCTTAGCACTTTTCCCATTTGATCAGTCTCAAAAAAAAAAAAATCTGCAAATGGGAACGTGTTAAGTTTCTGAGGAATGTGCATTTCAAGTGTTTGAACCTCATAGAGGGAAGCCACTGAAGACTTGATAATAAGAATATTTCCTTGAACCTGGGGCCCAGTGCTATGGTTTCTGAGGCACCTGTATGGCAACTTGGCCTCTCCTGCTGCTTTGTGACTGTTCTTTAGATGGAATTCTTTAGTCTCTAGGGCTGTTAATCAGCTAGTTTCACGAGCACTAGGTTCCCATTAAAGAAAAAAGTACAACTCTGATATAAGCTCTGCTGAATTACTATCTAAACTACTGAAGAAACCTGAGCAAAGGGATGCTCTTTTGTACTGTTCTTTCGCGTCTGAAAGCATTTCTGCTTTAATTCATTCTCTTTACTTCTGTCGTGCTGTGTGTTATTATAGTCTAGTGAGTTCCTGAGAGTGGGAAATGCCAAAGAAACAGGTGTCAAACTTCAAAAGAAGCATTTGTCAAGCCTTAATGCTCTGAAGCTAAAGGTGTTCTCAACCTAAATAAGTTCTTCTCAACAGGATTCAACTTTCCTTAGTGAAAAAGTCATAACGATGAAAAGTAAAGTGCGAAATTCAAGGGTCTGGAAATCACAATTCTTACAAAAACATGTATTAACGAATGTAATACCATTTTGTACAGGCTACTCATTCAGTGCTCAATAAGTGGTATTGTTTATGTTCCCTGATGACCAAAGCTGTAATGAGGGAGCTGCCTGACTCGAAAGTCATTGAAATTTTGATGGTCTTGAAGCTGAGAATGGCAGGGGAATTGGGGAAAACAGAGCAAGAAAAATATCAGGAGAAACAGACTCAGGATTTTTACATCATTTAAAATATTTTACTAGTGTATTTTTCTTGAGGAACATCATTATAATTGACTGTATGATCTAAGATTTTATATACCAATAGTTTGCTTTCTGTAACAGAGCGAGAGGCAGAGAGAAGCAGATATATTGACTGTCTACTAAACCCTATATTTGATTATGTTTTTCACTTTGTTGCCCACATCAAGTAATTATGGGTGTACGTGCATAGCCATACCTTGGAAACTTAGCTAGTTTCTTCAAAATATTAAGTATAGGTCTTCTGGGAGGTGTTTGAAGGAGCTACTATGTGCTGCCTGCCTTCACTGTAACAGGCGCTGTTTCATACATCTGCCAGTATATGGATTGATCCCACTGGTTTCAGTTTTAGACAGCTGTTTCTCTTCATCATGCAAAGCTGAATCTTCTCTGCCAAATTGTTGCACTGTAATCCATCAGCCCACACATGGAAGAAGCTGCTACTCCATATGAGTATTGATAAAATCATCAGAACCGAGACTTTTATCACTACAATCATTGATCACAAGTAGGTGTTCAACCTATGTGAAAAGCACACTGTTATTAACCTTAGATGTAATGTTTGATTAGTTACCTGAGTGCCAGGTTTATGAATGGGGGGAGGGGGAGGAAGAGGAAGGGGGAGAAATATCTGGATTGTCCCTCCTCCCTTTTATAAAACATCTGGTGAGGCCTCAGTTGAATCTATTTTTCTATGTTTTATATCACAGTAACTGATATGTGCAGTGCTTTTTTTGTAAGGGAGCAGTTGCATACTGTCTTGCTATATTATTTATGTTAGAACCTGATCTGCGGTGTGGTGTTTTGACACACTGTTGTATTGTGATGTTTCTGTCACATTTGACACAACTGCTTACAAATGCTAGCATTTTTGCCATGTCTGCTTTCCTGTTTTGTGTCCAGGTTTGAATGATATAGTTACCAGTTTTTGTGCCTGTCTGTAACTGGAGAAGTTTTAAATAGGTACCAATTTCATTTCATATAGAAGAACATTATCTGCCGCATATGTTTAGTCTCTATAATGACTGCCCCTCCACTACACTACCTTGTCCTCTCCACTACACTACCTTGTGTCATCAACAGTTCAGTAGACAAATATGTGCACTTCATTCCATTTGCAGTGATTGTGGTTAGTTGTCTAGAATACCCTGTGTGCTAAGGATTTGAGGACGAAGTCTGCCCTTCAGTTCTGATAATATTAATCAGTATCTGCTTGCTTAGATCATCACTGTAGACAGCCCAGATTCTGCAAAGTGCATACGCTTCTTTGTAACTTTAAGTACAACTTTTGTTTTTTTATTCTTGCACAGCTTTAGTTGTCCCAGTGTCCTCATGTGTCCATGGTTTAAGACAGGAATGACATGCCACAAGTGGCATGCCCAGCCTCTGTGTGTGTTTAGAGCAGATCAGGGAGGGGACAAGCAGTACAGTGGCAGGTAGGGCAGGAAGAAGAAAGCAAATCAGCAGATTGGACAGGAAAAGGGGATCAGAGTGGCATTCAGGAAAGATGTGGGGCTAATTTGTGGCAGGCCTGACAAAAAAAAAGTCAGACCCAATTGGTTTCAGAAAAAAAAAACAAACAGAAGACAAAGTCTGGGAGGTTCTTTTGAATCCAGAGGATGTGATGAATATTCTGATACAATCACTGAACAGGGATATAGGTGTCAGTCCATCAGCAGAACAGGGGTCTCTGTCCTCACTTCTTTGTCCCTGTCCCTTTTGTAATCTTCCTTTTTTGTCTGACCTACCTCAACAAACTTCCCTGGGGCTTAAATGGTGCTTTGTGTCCTAATGGGTGATCACAGGAGGATCTAGGACTTCATAAAGGCGGGGCAGCACATTGCCCCTCAGGCCATGTGGGTAGCTGTGAGGTATGGCTGGAACCACTGAAAGTGCCTCCCTACTGAACTTCAACAGCATATATATATATTCTTCCTTGTTCTGCAGAAATTAATTATATAAATCATTAAATATTAAGGTGAAAAATTAGAAAATGTGTACCACTGCATTATGAAAGCAAAACATAATCGGACCTGGCAGTTTTTTTGTTTGTTATGTGAAATGTCTTGACCTTTTCCTCACCCATCAAATAATAATAATAGATCATAATTAATAAATAACAACAGTAGTTATAATAATAAAGTCTTTACTTTTTGTTGTTGATAATAAAACACCAAGTTAATGCAGCTTCAAAAATTGGGCCCTGAGGGCAATTTAAACAAGATGTTATGATATTGTTATGATGATGTAGCAAAACCCCCATTTTTTCTTTTTTTTAATTTATTTTAAAATGCACTCCCTCCCATTCCCCAACCATTTCTGACTTTGTCTCTCCCTCTCTATTCCCTGTAGATAAGTATAAGTGAGCTAAGACATAGGATAAGCTTCAGCATTTTATTTTGGTAGCAAGTTGTATTTGTTTTGTTTTTTCTCCTTCTTTATATTATATAATGATTGTGTTTATATTGATTTTTACTGTTCTATATTACAGTTTTACTGGTACTATATGATTTAGGCTTACATATGTAAGTTAGCATAAGTCATGTCAAGTTTCCATTTTGTTTGGCAAGTCTCCATCCTGTCCCCAGGCCCGGTTGTGTAACCCATAACTCACACCTACCCCTCCTATGTAACTTGGTTCCTGAATGAGTGGGGATGAATGAGGGTTCTTGAGAGACAATGGCAGTAGGTCTAAAAATAGCTCCCTCTGAATGACCGAACTATCAACACCAGTACCTGGACCAATGACCGAGCCCTTGGAACCATCCTCAGCATTCGAGAAACAAAAGATGAGGCAACCCACCATTGTGCCAAGGCTGCACATGCTCAGTAAGAACACCTGGAACCCTCTGGAACAGAATTGACCTTGTCTGGACAGGCCCTCCCCATAGGAGATCAGAGGTAGTCTGCCCCATAAAAAAGGGTAGTGAAGACTGACTCCTTGGGACGCCCTCTCCTTTTGGACCAGTACCATGCCACACCACCTATCCACCCAGAGGCCCTGCCGGCGATCCCTCTCTGGACAAGACCTACTGGACAAAGACCCCTTTCCAGCCTGGATAGGTAGCGCTCACCCCCTACCCACTCTTCAGCCAAGGACTTGGACTCTGTTTCTCTTCCCTACCTGGACTCCAACCCTTCCACTGAGTCTCTTTCTCTTGCTGCCATTGTGAGTACTTGTGTGTGTGGGGGAACCAATAACTTCATGGGGCTGTGTAGTGTGTTGCCTGTTTAATAAACCTGTTATTTTGAAACCCCGAGTTTGGTTTTTGTCTGTTTCCTGACTGTTTCCTCCTTGCCACCACTTATCTGCCCCCCCCAATCTCTAAGCTGCCAGCCTCAGTTTCCAGCCCCAAGCTCCCAGGTTTCTGCCTCTCTCTTTCCTGGCTGCCTCCCCTCCTTCTAGCCATCACTGATCTGCCACCCACCCCACCCCACCCCACCCCACAATATCTCAGCTGTCTGCCTCAGTTTCCAGCCCCAATCTACCTTAAGTAACCCCAAGCCTCAGTTCCTCAGCCAGCTTCTTTCTCATCCACTGGTTCTAATCCCCTGTAAAAAGGGGCAGTGAAGACAGACTGAGTGGGACGCCCTCTCCATCTGGACCAGCACCATGCCACACCCAGAGGCCCTGCCGGTGACCCCCTCTGGGCAACACCTACTGGACAAGGACCCCTTTCCAGCCTGGATAGGTAGCTATCACCCCCTACCCCCTCTTGAACCAAGGACTTGGACTCTGCTTCTCTTCCCTACCTAGACTTCAGTCCTTCCACTGAGTCTCTTTTTCCTGCTGCCATTGTGTGTGTGTGTGTGTGTGTGTGTGTAAACCAATAACTTCATGGGGCTGTGTAGTGTGTTGTCTGTTTAACTGTTATTTGGACCCCTAAGTTGGGTTTTGCTTTACTATGGTTTGGCCCTGCTCCAATCTCTGCTCCTCGCCCCTCTAACTTCTGTCTCATTTCTCTCTCTCCTGCTTCTGGCTCACCACCACCTTCAGCACCTGTTCTGAGCTCCTCTGCCTCCAACCCCCTGTTTCTTTGCCACTGTCTTATCTCCACAGCCTTTTTCTTTTCCCCTGAGCAACCAGGTTTCTGCCTGAGTTTCTTTCCTGGCTGTCTCCTCCTTGCCACCACTTATCTGCCCCCCCAGTATCTCAGCTGTCTGCCTCAGTTTCTAGCTTCAGTCTACCTTAAGTAACCCCAAGTCTCATTTCCTCAGCTAGCTTCTCTGTAGTCCACCAGTTCTAATCCTGGTTCTGGCAACTTTCACTCCCTATACTTTATCTCTCTCTCTCTCTCTCACTTTAACCTTCCCCCAAGTATCCCAGGTACCCCAAGCACACACATACACACAGTACCATCCAAATTAGGAACTTGTCTGTGTGTATGTGTAGGTGGTTGTATGTGTGAGATCTGGTGAGTGTATGTGTGTGTGTATATATATATGTCATTGTGTGCATGATATATGAATTAGTGATCTGTGTATGTGTACTGAGTGTGCGGGTATGGACAATTGATTTTTGTCTAACTTTTGGGGTGTATAGTGTATGTGCTTGAATTGGTGATAGGTATGCATGTGCTTAGGCTGCTTTGGATGTGTATGTGCCTGAGTGTGTGTGTGCCTGTATGCACCTAATTGATTTGTGTGTTTGTATATGTGCAATTGTGTCACACCCTCCTGTCTAACAGTGCAATATTGAGATCCTGAGAGTTCGCCTGACCCCACAGGGCAACAATTCCTTTGGACAGAAATAACAATAGCTATATATTAGAAAGAGCTCTACACACATTGTGTATATGAATGTACATTTGCCCAGGGCAAAACAGTTTTATTTTCTGTCTCTTTAGTATCTGACTGTGATGGATGAAGTGACTACAGAATCCTCTATAAATTGTAACTGCTGAGCAGTAAACAAATTGGTAATAGCTGAATTTCCTTTATATACACTTACCATAGAACTGTTCCTCTTCAGTTCTTCTCTGGTGCTTCTACTCTGCACATGTGCTGATTTGTAGTAGGTAAAGGGTGAGAGGCTTCTGGGGTGATGAGCTAATGAGAAGTTCCAGTGCATTCACTGTATCGATTCATTTAATTCCCATCCTCCCATGCTGTCTGATCATTCTTCGAGGGTTGTGGGAAAGTTTTGCCCAATATTGCAAAAACATATAAGCTGCTTGTAGACATAAAAGAAAAAAGTGGTACTTTAATTTAAACTTGGCGCGTTCCCATGCCAAGTGTAGCACATGCCCTGAAGAGGTAGCGCCTGAGCTGAACCTGGCTTGCCTTATATCTGTATAGATGGGACACTTTAGTTGGGATTTTTTGGCACTTTTATCTATTATCTGATTGAATAAGCTTAAGCTGAAAGTGCTAAAAAGCTCCGCTGAAGCAGCTGATCCATACAGATGCTACAGAGCTCGGTCAAAGTAACACACTGCTTCTGATAAAGCATTGTTTGTTTGGATTTTTAATGTCCGAAAGCAGCTATAGTTTCATCACGACAAAACTATTTGCTTAACTTAGAAAGCCTTTAACATTGCCCTGATAGTGTCTAAATTCACTAGAAAAAGTACTGCTAACAACTGTTAAAAATGTCTGCACTACAATCAGTGAAAATCAAAGATTTCTATGCTGCATACAGACTGCATGGGTGGCTTAGGGAGAAGTAAAAAATTGACTTGGCCCACATCCATATCTAATACAGAATGTTTTGTGTTCAAAAGGTTGCCTAACTTTGTCCTAAATACATAGTAGGTTCAATAAAAGATCCCACATTTGCCTCTCACAGAATATGAAAGTAACCTTCCTATAAAAAGAACAGACTTCAAGGAGTGGCTTTAGCTATTTCTTAATATAGAATCATTTGTAAAAAGAGAGAGAAAATGTTGTCACTTCCTTCTAGAAGTTGTGAAAACAACATAATTTTCTATAGAGATAGACCTAAGCCACAAAGCTTAAAATCTAAAGATCAGCTTTTGGACAGTTGGATAAGGGTTCAGTTTGGACCTTTATGGTAAACATAGTGCACCTGCAAAATTCATATGTGTATCTGTTCTCAGCATGTCCCTGAGAGTTAGAGGTACATCCTTCTAATTTTATAAATCCTTTTATTGCCATGTAATTGGTCTGAGATGCTTCTCAATTATCATTAAAATCTCTCTGCACATATAAAACTATTCACTTTGGGCCTAGGATTACAGTCTTCTGAGAGTTTCTTACATACTGACAAGCCAGTTTACTTCTAATGTATGAAATATACCCCATACCAAGTTTGTCTGTGTTGTCATATCCATGATGACATTTTATGCCTCTCAGTAGTGGACTGAGGGGGCCACAAAATAGCTGCAAATGACGAAGCAGATGATTGTGCTACTACTTTTGCCTCTGTCCTGAGCCTTGCATGGCTACTCCAGGCACAGAGCTGCCCAACTACACATCTGATCCCTCTCCTTTTGGAACCTAAGTCTTACCAATCAAGGACCTTCTCATCTGGAGTTCCTAACATCTGGTATAGTAGCTTTGTATCCTTTTATCTTATTTTGTGCTGTGCTGGTCTTCTTACCAGGTCAGGTCAGGATTGAAAACCTGCTACCGCTATGACCATAAAGCAGTACAACTTGTTCTGGTCAACACTGAGTGCTGGGCAGCAGTTAATTAACCTGGCAACCTCAAGAAATGACAATGGCTTCTGGCAGATGAGCACCTGAGGGGGGGTAGTGGAACCCTTGATGAAGGAAATGCCATCAAAAGGCAGATGAGCAAATCACTTAATGATTTTTCCAACAGCATCCACTTAGGGCAATCTAGGAGTGGAGCCCCAAAAGGCAGGCAGATGGAAGATCTCCTCAGCATTGGCAAGTTTTGCAGCATAGCTGGTTCCAAGTGCATCAACTTCTGCCCTTCCTTTGGAACAAACCAGTGTATCTGACAGAGGGACGCTGACACTTGGGCAAAGCAGCATCTCCATAGCAGCCTTGGGCAAATTGCAGCCACACCATGCGGAGAGGACACTTCATCTTTGCTAGCAGCATGGACACAACATGAAAGGTGGCAGTTACAGGTTATAAGCCCTCACTGATTGGCATAGAGGAGGGTGTCAAGGGTCACCTTTGACGGTGGGAGGAATCATTGTGCTCCACTGGTCCATTACCACCTGCCTAAATGCTGAGCAGCCCTCAAACAGTTAGGTGCTGACCTACCACAGTCTGTCTGCCTCATTGGGCATGAGAGTAGGCCAAAAGCTGAAAAACAGATGGAAACCTGACACCTGGAAAAAATGAGAAACAAAGAATTTTCTGACTTCAGAGCTGAAATGTCAGGACTGTTTCTCTTGGCTTGACAAATTATGACAACCTACAGTACATAAGCAGCATAGGAAAGTCAGTCTTGATTGACCATGAGCTGTACAAACTCAACATTGACATTGCAGCACTCCAGGAAACAAGCCTTGCATATGCTGGTTCTACCCAAGAGGCCAATTACACCTTCTTTTGGCAAGGTAAAAGTTCTAAGGAAAATTGTCTGTATGCTGTTGGTTTCACAGTGAGAAGCAAAGTGGTAAAACTTATAGAAATCTCCATTGGGAAGTTGGAATGCATCATCTGACTTAGACTTGAGACAACCATCAGCTCTATGAACATCAGTGCTTGTGCACCAAAATTCAACTCCAGCCTTGAGAAGAAGGATACATTTTATGACACTCTGCACCAAGTTGTCAAAAGAGTACCATCACCTGAGCGACTATTTCTTCTCAGAACCTTCAACGCAAGAGTCAGCACAGACAACTCATGGCCAGATAGCCATTTTGGTACTGGCAAGATGAATGAAAATGGCCAACAACTTCTTGAATTCTGTCCTCAAAACTGATTGTGCATTACCAATTCATATCTTGCTGGAAAAGATCACCACAAAGTGTCATAGCAAAATCCATGATCAATCCACTGGAACTATCTAGACGTTGTGACTGTCAGGAGGAAAGATCTACCTTCAGTGCAGAAGACCCACACATTCCACAGTGCCGACTGTGACACTGACCACGCCATGATTATTAGAAAAGTAAAGATTACTGCCAAGAAACTACATAGAGCAAAATCTAGGAGCAAGCCCAAGATCACTACCACTAATATCAAGAATCAGAAGAAGTGTCAAGACTTTGTGAAGGCTTTTCATAGTTTCATAGTAGCTAGGGTCAGGAGGAACCTGAACAGATCATCTAGTCTGCCCCCCTGCCACAGGCAGGAATGAATGTTGGGTTCACAAGACCCCAGACAGGTGATCATCCAACCTCCTCTTGAATTTGCCCAAGGTAGGGGTGAGGACCACTTCCCTGGGAAGTTGGTTCCAGATTTTGGCCACCCTAACTGTAAAATATTGCCTTCTGATCTCTAACCTAAACCTATTCTCCATCAGCTTATGACCATTGTTCCTTGTCACCCCAGGTGGTGCTGGGGAGAAAAGGGCTCTGCCTATTTGCTGTTGATCTCCCCTGATGAGCTTGTAGGCAGCCACCAGGTCCCCCCTAAGCCTCCTCTTGCTGATGCTGAACAGGTTTATGTCCTTCAGTCTCTCCTCGTACAGCCTGTCCTGCTGCCCTCTCACCAAGTGGGTGGCCCTCCTCTGAACCCTCTCCAGGCTGGCCGCATCCCTTTTGAAGTGCGGTGCCCAGTACTGGACACAGTACTCCAACTGCGGCCTGACCAAAGTCACATAGACAGGGAGTATCACTTCTCTGGACTGGCTTGAGATGCACCTTTGGATGCATGGCAGGGTATGGCTGGCCTTGCTGGCTGCGGTCTGGCATTGGCGGCTCATGTTTATCTTGGAGTCAATAATGACTCCAAGATCCCTTTCCACCTCTGTGCTTTCAAGAAGGGAACTCCCCAGCCTGTATGTATGCTGTGGATTCCTTCTCCCAAGGTGCAGCACCCTGCATTTGTCTACGTTAAACCCCATCCTATTCTCATTTGCCCACTTTTGTAGTCTCATCTGCCCACTTTTGACCTCAGCATGTTTGGGAAGTCACTACCAGAGAAGGCAGAGGTAATTTGGGAAGGTTTTAAGAACTATAATCAATGAAACAGATAAAGTTACATTTGGGGAAAAGAGATCATCCAATAAGACTTGGTTCAGAGAAAATGCAGAAGAACTAATACCTCTCATCAACATCAAGAACACAGCCTATCTGGAACACAACAGGAAGCCAACAGAGGGCACCAAAGTGAGACTTCGACAGGCAAAAAATGAGGTACAGAGAGCAGCCGCACACTGTACAAATCAGTACTGGATTTAGCTCGGTGATGACATACAAATAGCCTCAGGCACAGGAAACCTAAAAGTCATGTATAATGGTCTGAAGAAAGCTCTAGGTCCTACTGTTAACAAGGTCCCCCTCTCAAGTAGTTAAGTGGTGAATCCATTACAGATGGAAGCAAGCAGTTGTCCTGCTGGGTTGAACACTACTCAGAGCTATACTCACAAAAAAGAAACATCAACAGCGAATCACTGGACCAAATACCAATTCTACAGGTTATACCAGAGTTAGATGTGGAGCCCACTATAGAAGAAATAAACAAGGCCATTAATTCATTATCACGAGGCAAGGCTCCTGGAAAAGATGGCACCCCAGCAGAAATTCTCAGTGCAGGAAAGAAAGCCTACTACCATATCTACACCAGCTGCTACTCAATGCTGGAAAGAAGGTGAGGTACCACAAGATATGCACGATGCAAATATTGTCACTCTTTATAAAAATAAAGGAGGTAAGGGCAACTTCAACAACTACAGAGGCATCTTGCTACTAACAATAGCAGGAAAAGCATTTGCAAGGGTTCTCTTGGCGTGCCTGCAACAACTGGTGAATCGGGTTTACTCTGAATCTCAGTACAGGTTCAGGACTGGAATATCAACCATAGATATGATATTCTCCCTGTGTCAACTGCAGGAAAAGTTCAGAGAGCAAAACCAATCATTGTACATTGCCTTTGTGGCACAATCCACAATCTCCCATAGATGAAAGGATGTCAAAGAAGGCCTTCTTAGATCTCTTCTACTTGGTAAAAAAAAAAACCTGTTACCCAATATTTGTGAAATTTTTTACTTCTTATGGTTTTCTAAAATGAATGCAAAATGCATCTTATGTAGGTCAGCTGTTATGTTTGTCTGTCAAATCAATATATACCATAGGGACCTACCTAAATCTTGGCAGAAATGCATGGCCCCTTTAATTTCACTCTTTTTGTTGTGTGCCCCACCCCCTCCCCTAACTGAGTGGCTGAGAGGAAATTAATGCCTTGGTTTTTGCTTCTCAGCAACTCAGCAGTGGTGTGGGGCGGGGGACAGTGAAATGGAGGGATTAAAGTTGCTGCTGCTCCATGTGCTGTGGAAGTTGGGGTAGCGGGTGGAGCTGGCTGGGGTACAGGGGGCCTCAGTGCAGCCTATCTGGCAGGCAGCCCTTGTGCTGAGGCACTGCCTCAGTACAGGCTATCTGGCAGGCAGCCCTTGTGCTGAGGCACATTGGTGGTGGAAGACTGGAGCTAATGGGGCTCAGCCCCCTCAAATTTTTTGCAGTGGCTGGCAACAGCAGCAGCACCACAGCAGTGCCATTCCACAGCACCCAGCACCACTTGACATGCACTGCTACTGTTATGTAGATACAGCACTAATGCACTCCAGCCCTACAATGGCCCTGCAGGAGACAGGGGTGCAATTCAGGTACGGCCCAGCCCCTCCAAATAATATTTTCCCCTAATTCTTATGCTGAGGCACCCTGTGCCCCAAGCAGCCAGGGAGTGGCACATAGAAACTGGGGAGCAAGCAGGCTAGGGCTGCCTGCTTCTCCATCTCCATGTGCTGCAGAGCCCTGCACTGAGGCCCCCTATTCCCTGATCCCCCTGGCTGGCTTGGGTGCAATGTGTCTTGAGATGGGGGAGCAGGCAGCCCTGGGTACCCTTGTCTTGAGATACTCTGCACCCCAGCCAGCTGCTCTCAGTGCAGTACCCCCTGCACTCAGGTGGCACTGGATTTATGACCCAGATACCTTGTTCCAGGAGGATTGAAATCCTCAGACTGACCTTAACCTTTCCATTCAATAATAGGTGAAGGAACTTTGTCACAGACATGCCTTTTAGAAATCAATTAACCCTTGCTGCTTTCCTGGACCATTATTTTAATGCATATCTACTTTACCTATAAGCCAATTCCCAAACACAAACCTCTAAATACCATTTTCTAGCTATCATGAGGCACAGGGGAAAAAGGGAACAGCAAGCCCAGGGCTGCCATCTCCCCTGTCTTGAGGCATGCAGGAAGGCTGGCTGAGGCACAGGGTGCCTCAGCAGGGGACTCTGCAGTACATGGATACAGAGAAGTAGGCTGGGCTGCCTGTTCCTCCATTTCCACATTTGTCCCAGCCCATGCCACTTTGGTGTGCTTTGAGGTGCTTCTTTATTCAGGGGTTTGTTTTTTTTTGCTACTGGGAACTGCCAGTAGCAACTTTTGCCCTGGCTCTGAAATTAGTAGTGCTGTGCACAGCTTAATGTACTGAGCATGCAGTTTGTGATGCCACAAAGAGGTTTGTGGTGCACAAACTGCATGTGCCTGTATATCTGGATCTGGCTTATGAGTCTGGATCAAACCCAGTGTAGAATGAACTAAGCAGCAGACCTCCAAAAGGAGATTGCAGGGTCTGTGTAAATGGTGATTTTTTTAATGGCTTATAAATTTGGCATAGCAGGGCATATTTTTATAGGGAAAACAAATTATACTTACCACATTCCAAACTTTCCAGATTTCAAATCTCCTCAATTCACAGCAGCAGTAGAGATCTTCAGTGAATTGCACTAAAAGTCAAATAGGCATATCAGCTTAACTTTGTTCTTAGAAACAGTTGATTATTTTTGGTGAAATAAAAAAAAAAAAAACAAACACCCCCCCCCCCCCGAAAAATACTCTAAAGGAAAAATTCATAAAAGAAATTTAAGCTCAAAAAGTTATATTTCTATAAAAATATAAGTAACTTAAAGCAGGTAAAAGTCTGCAAGATATTGCTGCCAGCTTAATCTATAATGATAGATAAATCTATATACCTGAAGATATTTGAGGTTAAAAGTTACAATGCTGAAATATCAAAGAATTGGCTCATTGTATAATTGCTGCACTATAAATTAACATTGGCTCGTTATAGTCCATCTTTTTTAACAGAACCTAATTTACAGACTTATGTTAGAAATTGTGTTCTCTGACTCTACAATGCTGAGAACTGAATATAAAATATGGATATTTTTGCACTGATATATCTATTAAATGATCAGATTTAGATAAGCCCCATGAAATTCTTTGTTCTACATATATATTTAAAGAGAGATTTATGAATATTCTGAAATAGTTATGTGTTCTGTTGAAAAAAGTGGACAAAATACCTTAGCTCTGCTAGGATATACATAAAACATTTCTCACAAGGTCAGTTGAAGAGGTTAGATCCAAGATAAATCACTCTTGGGAGTGGTCTACCACATTAGCATTTCTGTGTTTTAATAGCTTTTAAAGGTCACACTCTATGTGGAACAAATTTAATAAATAGGTCCCCAAAGTATTGTATTAGATTTTTACGATAATGCCTTGGGATGGCAAAATTGGGATTTTGCTATATTGAAATGCTGCAGTCCTTTGAAATGTTTTCTCTTATAATTGTGAAGGTGGCCCAGATCAGACTGAATCATTGATTGGCCATGGCCCTTGCCAAAGAAAAGTATTAGACAGAACCTCTAAAGACTGATATGAAAAACTGTTAAAAGAGGCAGTTGGACCTGCTTGCTCCTTCTTTGTACTGAGCTTGACGAATGAGTATATGGTACCAATAAAAGAAGCATAACATCACTTTAACCACCTGCTGTATGCTCAGCAGTTCAAAGTACCTTTTCTAAAATCTTTGCTGGGTATTTCTGTTTTATGCAGAAAATAACTTGATAAAAAATGGGGTTGTGGGGGAGAAGAAAGGGGGAAGGGGGAAGAAACTCAGTTCCTTTTGAATATGTCCTTTTCATTCAAATAAAAAAAGTAAAAATATTTTATATAAATTGGTGTTGGAGCCTGTCAGGAAGGGGAAGACTTTGCAATATCCAGCAAAGGACTTTGGTTTCCTATTTTCCACATAATTTTGTAAAATTCTGAATTTTAATTTTCTGGGATTGCATAAAACTTCTTAAAGCAATAAAAACTCTAAGGAGCCAACACCTGAAATATGCAAAGAACACACACCATACAGTAGAAAAAGGGGCACTGATTCAGAATAGTACCATTAATCAGGACAGCACTGAAGCACCTGCATAATTTAAGGAACTTAAGTGTTTTCCTCAATCGGTACCTAAAAGAACATGCTCAGCCTTAAGGTGTTACCGGCAACCTCATGTTTACATAAGTCATCTTCTGTATCTCTGATATGGAAAAAGCCCACTAACTGTCAATATTAAAAATTATATATATGGTAATGAAATATACCTAAATTAAAATAAAAGGGCATTACAAGAAAAGCTAATATTAACTGAGTGAGCTAATGTATAAATATTAATCATGATAACTGAAAAAAATTCTCATTAGAAGCGTATTTTAAGTCACAAGATTAAAGATCTGTTTGAGATCACTTATCTGTGATCTAGCCATGCCTTTCACACCAGCTTCCTCAATGATGTTGCACATGTTATTACGGAGACATTCTGCCTTCATTATCCTTTTCCACTGCAGATTACATGCCTTCTTAGCAGTGAAATCTGTAGCAAAGTTCTGTATCTGGCTAGTACAGCTAATGCACTTAGGAGGCCCAATTTTACTGTTTTACCCAACCAAACACAATGATTTTAATAAACAGTTTAAGCTATGGGCATCTTTATATGTTGGGTATAGCTAATAAGGCAATAAGCATATGGTTGCAAGCTTCATATTTCAGTATGTATTGATAAAATTATAGGAAAGGAGGTTTAGAAGGAGCCTCAGGAGGTCATCTAGGTCAGTGGCTCCAGTATCCCCCTGTCTAAACCATCCCAGACAAGTGATTATCTTACTTGCATTTAAAAACTTCTAATGATGGAGATTCTACAACCATGTGGGTCATTTGTTCCACTGTTTAAACATTCTTATAGTTGGAAAAACATTTCTTGCTCTTTAACATAAATCTCCTTCATTTCTCTTTAAGCCCATTACTTCTTATCATGTCTCCTATTTACAAAGAAGAATAAATCACTATTTTCTTTATAGCAGCCTTCTTTGTATTTGAAGCCTGCTATCCAATCACCCCTAAATTTTCTGTTCTATAGATTACATGATTGCACTTCTTCCAATATTTCCTCATACATCATCTTTTCTGGATGTCTAATAATTTTGTTATTCTTATCTAGTCCTTTTCCAGTTTGTCCAATTCATCTTTCTTGAAATATGATACCCAAAACTGGACACAGTACTCCAGGTCAGGCCTCACCAGTGCTGAATAGAGTAGAAGAATCCCTTTCTTTGGGTTGTATATATTATTCTTTTTAATACATTTTAAGTGGGGGACAAGTATGAAAATCAAGGTATGAGTCAAAAAAGTAAAATATCCCGTGAAAGTTTCATTTGGGATTTTTTTTATTTATCTAAAGGGACCTAGTGGCATAAGGCCAGTGAAACTAGGTTTTGGGGCATTTGTTTTCCATTGAGTATAAGAGGCAATCTAGGTTGGGCCAGGAGCACAGACTGTGGCAGAAATGCCACCGTCTGTGTCCTTCTCCAGAGCTCTGTCTCTGCCAGCGTGAGAGGCTAGTGTTGAATTCCTCAGAGCGGGGGATCTTCCTCCCTGCCTGCATGACAAAAACCTGGTGCCTCGGAGGCAGATGCTCTGGTCACCTGGGGCAGGGGAGGGAAAAGCCCCACTCACCGGCCCAGTTAGCCAGTGATGCTTTTTTAGATTGGTTGGCTAGTGGCCAGCACTGGCAGCTTCGATTGGACCGGGCTGCTAAGGTCAGAGAGGTTATTTAAAGGCCCGGGCCAGGAAGAAGGGTAGCCATTAGCCATGCGGTCATCCAGGTGAATCTGAAACAGGCTCTCTCCTCATAACCACATGCTCAAAGAGTGACCTGCCTCCAGAGGAAAACTCCAACCACCTCTGGATGATGCGTGAGAGTAAGCTACTCGAGATCAGACTAGATATTTAGCTTACAGTAACTCAGATGCATGTTTAAATGGCTACCTCAGCCATTCTAGTTTGCTCTATGGGATTCCTCGGATATTCCTCTGATATTGCTCTACCTTTTACCCTGTTTTCACCCTACCCCCTGTAACCAATAAAGTTCTCCTTTGTGACCGGTGTGGAGACTTATTGAGGGGTGGGTCTAAATTATGCTGAGGAGGCCCCTTAGGTCTGTGGACTAAGGGAGACTTTTTCTAATAAGCCCCTGACTTGGGGAAGTGCCCCAAGTGCCTGTATTAGGTCTAGTACCCATTGGACAATCAAGAGCCTGGAAGGTGGGCGGGCGCAGGGAGGTGGGCAGCTCAATGCAGGAGCGCCCCCTACTGGCCCGCCACACCCACGATGTACTTTCTCCAGCAAACCCTGACTGTCAGAATCAGTAGTGGCATGGCAGGGTGTAATCACAGTTAAATATTACTTTCCATTTCAATTAGTTAAAGTTAAAAGTTTCTGCTTCCAAATGAATCCTAGAATACCTATTTTTAAGCTAAGTGTTATGTTATAATTTATAGCATCACTCAAAATGTTGACCCTTTGCTGTAGGAAAATAAAAAAATATCAATATCACAAAATTACAGTAACGTTTCTAATAGCAGCAAGTGAGGAACATGCAAACAATATTTATACAATAAATAAACAACCCAAACATCTCAATGTTGCTATTTATTTATTTTACTGTATGCAGTAACAGTTAACCCCCCCCCCCAAGTTTTATAGCTAAAATTGGTGCTGTGCATATTTTGTTTCTTATCTAGAGAATCAGTATCATAGAAATTCAGGGTTGGACAGGACCTTAAGAGGTTGTCTAGTCCAACCCCCTGTTCAAAACAGGACCAGTCCCAACTGGATCATCCCAGCCAAGGCTTTGTCTAGTCAAGTCTTAAAAACCCCCAAGGACAGAGATTCTATAACCTCTCTGGGTAACCTGTTCCAGTGTTTTACTACCCTCCTGCTGAGAAGGTTTTTCCTATTATCCAACCTAAACTTCCCTTGCTGAAACTTGAGACTACTGCTTCTTCCTCTGTTACCTGGCACTACAGAGAACAGTTTAGCTCCATGCTTTCCAACCATGCTTCAGGTAGTTGAAGATTGCTATTCAGTCTCTTCTGTCTCCTCTTCTCTAGACTAAATAAGCCCAGTTCCCTCAGCCTCTCCTCAGAATTCATGTACCCAGCCTTCTCACCATTTTTGTCCTCCACTGCAATCTCTCCAATTTGTCAACATCCTTTCTGTAGTGGGAGGCCCAAAACTGGACACTCTGCCCCAGATGTGTCCTCACCATTGCTGAACAGAGGAGAATAATCACATACCTTGATCTGCTGGCATTGGTCCTAGCAATGCAGCCCAGTATGCCGTTAGCCGTCTTCACAACAAGGGCACAGAGTTGGCTCATATTCAGCTTATTGTCCTCTGTAACACCCAGGTCCTTATTTGCAGACCTGCTGCTTAGCCAGTGAGTCCCCAGCCTGTACCAATGAATGGGATTGTTCTGTCCAAAGTTCAGGCCTTTGCACTTCTTCTTATTGAAACTTGTGAGATTTCTTTTGATCCAAACCTTCCATCTATTTAGGTTTTTCTGGCCGCATTACGTGAGTGGCAGACTGCACAGTTTTACTTCACAGTCATTTAGGACTTGCATAACCAAGTATTAAATGACTGTGCAGTAACCAGTATTAAATTACTGCACAGTATCATCCCCACGATTTTTTCAGATGCTACTGTGCAGTAGCAACAAGCTACTGTGCAGTAGCTCATTAGTACTGCACAGTAGCAGTGCATCACTTTTATGCCTGCCAATGCTACTGCGCAGTAACATCTCATGTAGATGCAACTTCTGTATCCTAGCCCTATGCTCCAGTGTATCTATTCCTCCCCCAAGCTTGATGTCATATGCAAACTTGCTGAGGGTACACTATAAACCATCGTCCAGGTCATTGATGAAGATATCAAATTAAACTGGCTCCAGGACCAAACCATGGGGCACTCCAGTTCATGCCAGCTGTCAACTAGGCAGTGAACCATTGACTGCGACCCTCTGCACCCAATGATCCAGTCAGAAATCTCTAATTGTCATCTTCACTCAAGGGTCATAGTATTTTGACATAATTATGCATTGTCATATGCATAAAATATACCATTTTGCTTTTAAAAATTAGTTCATTTTCATTTATTAGATATCCTACACTGTATTTCAGAGAAATCATACTTAGAATACTGGTTAGTAACAGTTTTTTTGCCCCATCTGTTAAATGTTTCTATATTTCTAAATTAGACTAAGCCTATAGTTTTCTATCCTGCTGTAAGGAATGAAATATTAACAGTTAATACATTCTTTAGGGTAGCAACAGATGGTGACAGACAGTCAAGACTAATACACCTATCTGATTATTAGTTGCTCTTTGAATGTAGGACAAATGACTACAAGATGGCAGTGTCAAAGTATAGAACATTTAGGCGATGAAATATTAATGAAAACTCATTGCACTTACTTCTCAATGACATCTAAATGGGAATCAGATTTCAGACCTTGAGTGCTTGCAGCAAATTTGTACTATGTAAAAAGAAAAAAAATGTCCAGTGAACTTTAAAAATGTCAGCCAGCAGGACTTTCAAATACATAATTTACTGTTTTGTTGGCTTCTTATAAATGGATAATAATAAACTCCTGGCTCAATGCAAGCTCATAAATGCTTGATCAAAAATGTGAAGAACACCATGAAATGATAAATGTAGAGCTTTATGGTATTAATTTTCTTCAAAGTAATTACGGTATGAACAGAAATACAGCCCATAGTGTTTAAACATGGGAGTGGAAATTTTAATATTCTGGTTGTGCAGAGCAAGGGTTTATAAAGAAAGGATAGTGACACTATAATTTTCTATACTGCTGTAACAATATAGTACTAACATGGCTGGAATTGTTACTTAGGTTGGATGGATATTTTCTCATTACTATTTGCCTTCTTGATGTACTCTCATACTTACCTAAATGTATAAAAATGGAATAATATGTTAATCAAAAGGCATAATCTCTCATTTGGCAGTTTTAGTCTTTGTCAAAAGAATTGGCCTGGATGGCAAATCTAACAAAATGCTGGAGGGCAAGTGGATGGGGAAGCATGAGTGAGAGAGGAAGAGGGAACATATTTTACTCATATGGCTTGATATATTTAACAAATGTAGAACAACGGTTTTTATGCTGCATTTATATGGAATGTGGAGTCAACTGTCTCTTGTATAAAACTCTACATCAAATAGCTGAATCCCCACTTTTCTTTCCTCTGATAAAGATCCCCCAAGATAGACAACATTCCTAAGAATATTTAAGATGTCAACTATTAGAGGGTTTGTATGGTAAAAATGACCATGAACCAAACCACTTGCATAACTAAATTCTAAACTCCCTATTTTGTGATTTAATTTTCTCCAAGGCTAAGTACAGACAGTCAAAAAGCCTGAAGCTGAATTGATTTAGTCTTTGCAGGTTAGTCTAAACTGCATAGACTGAACTGATAAGCAAGTGAACAGATATTCCTTTTGATTCTGGAAATACAGTCACGTGCCTGCAGTGGCTCAGGCCAGAAGCTGGCGGGGGGCGCGCTAGAGCATGCCTCCCTGCTTGGCTGAAGCAGACAGCTTGGGCCAAGGCTAGCCCACCCAACCAGTGGGGTAGAGGGCAAGTGGAGGACTGCGGGGGAAGTGCAAAGCACCCTGGGATGTTGGGGCACTGTGAGTTAACTTGAATCTGGAGAGGATCTGGAACAGAACTTCAATAAACTGATTTAATCTAAATCAGTTAAGTCTGATATTACATCCTTCCAGGTTTATCTTAAATCATGGGCCATTTTGAAAGTGGTTTATGTATACTGAACTTCTGTTGTGTTACAGATCTGAACCAGTTTCCAATCACTTATGCCAGTATATGTGTAACTTCTATCCCTAGCCCAAGTGTTCACAGACCCACACATACAATTGTTTTTTTTCTTTTCAGGAGGGAATATTTTTTGTTTTGTTTTGTTTTTTAAATCTCCATATCATGCAGTACATGGTTCAAGTTGCTTTTGTTGATTCTGGTGCAACAAAAAGAGGAATCAAGCCTATAATGTTAATTTTCTATGAACATTAATTTTGTTCTGCAGTTCCTTAATTAAAGCAGAAAAGAAGGCTCAGACATTTAGCATTATGTAAAAATCGTATCATAATTAAAACACTGTTATAACAATGATTTAATAGGGTTCCTTTTTTGTTCACATGTCAAACTTTGACACAGGAATGAGTTACAGCATCATGGATTTTTAATGCAGTAGATATTCACATCATACATTTTCATGTATTCATGATAAGAATGCTTCAGCTAATTCATTTTTCTCCCAAATTTTGGAAGAGCAGTATTTTTTATAAAGAAAGCAAAATGTAAAATGAATCAGTGTCCCTTGAAATCTATCATCTATCATATCAATATACAGATATTTGCTAATGATTCATGTTTCTCCATGGACAGAATTATAATTTATATGCTATACAAGTATTTTTATTATTTAACATTTATTATAACAAAATGTAAAGGCTCAGTTCAAGTTAAGGCCACATTGTCTATAGTAGTAGTAGTAGGGATCTGTCTCACAAAGCAACAGAATCATGCCAAATGAGACATCATCTCACTGAATGTAATCCTCTCCTGAAAGATCAAATGAAGCTGGAGTGACCTCTCCAGAGCATGAAAGCTTGGGTAGTATATATGGAGACACTGAGCTGCCCACACACCAGTGTCCCCCTCTCAGCTTTGCTGTTTTAATCCAAAGGAAAAGCAGGTGCCAGTATGTTTGGAACCAGCTTGGCCGCAGGAGATGCTGGATCAAAGGAAAGCATTCATTGTTCCAAGGCTCCACTCCTAGATTGGCTGCTAACCAAGGTTAAAGAGCTCAGTGTTATCTAAAGCATACATGCCCAAAGAGTGAAATTTTGTCATCAGAAACTTTAGCTATATGCTGTATAAATATATAAAGTATGGAAAATAAGCAAGAAAGTTTGAGGTAAAGAAATTTTAAATAAATTCACTTGACAGAAGGAGATTTCAGAAATGCAGTTAATATGTTTTTAGTCAATATTTTAAGTGCGACATGATTTTCTCTGGTATTTCAGACAGACATTTAATATAGTTTTCACAGGACTTGAGCTGAAGTCCATTCAATGTGAAAAAGAGATCTGTCAGCAGGATGATGTCCTTCTCATGGAAAGTCCTCATCTTTAAACCATTCTCCACTACACAAGCCATTTCACCTTTGTAACTTACCTGCTTGACCAAGATTTTAGGAGGAGTTTGCTGAGAGCTGGAGTGTATAGTTTATTTTTAAGAAATATTTCTTGTCTGGTGATTTTGTTTTATGAAATGAATGTCTACTAAATATACCTGTATGATGTTTTAGAAATATGTTTTCAAAAGGCCCCTGGATCATGGGGTATCTGGTTCTTTCTATTAACTATTAAAGGGAAAAAAAATAAGCAAAGCCAAGCATTTTTGGCAGCATCATTAGGTAATTCATCCTGTTCCCCACCAAGATCCCCACAGTTTACCCACAGATTTATTGATTCTTTTGACCTGTATTATATACCACACACAGTCAGTCACAGAGGGGAAGATCACAATCAATAGCAAGAATAATAAAACAATAAACTTGGCTAAGAATAGCAGCAGCACACTTAGACCATAGAATTTAACCTGTGAACTAAATTTACAATTTGTGGCAGATAGGCTCATATAATGTACATAATAAAACAGCTCAATGGGTGCCGGAAAAGTAGCTGAAGTCATCTCTCTCTTACCAATTCCCCAAAAAGACAAAACAAGAAACAGTAGAGTGAGAGTACAATAAACATTTAATATAAGTATGCCTCATGTGATGCCATTAGGCTTCCCCCAATGTCCTGAAAGTGCTAAACATGATTTGAATGTCATTTCTACTTGTATATTAGAAAATGGAAATAACTGAATCAAAGTCAATGAAGTTCCACTACTGTAGTAATAAAAAGAGAGGTCCGATAGCTTTAAAGAGACAGCAATTATCAGTGCTTGGTCATGGCAGAACCCACTGCAGTGCTCCATTGGCTTTTAAAGCTAGAATTTAATCCCTAAAATCTAAGACCAATGTAGAGATTTTTTTTTCAGCATCTAAAATATAACTTAACAGCCAATGACATTTTTGAGTTACATATGCTCATAAACAGTTCTTAAACTAGAAGACTTCTACTTTTGGGCTTTTGTGTAATGTAAATTGGTCCCATTGATTTTTAAATAATTTCTTTAAAAGAACTCCTGCAGATGGATATACTGGGTCACAGTCCAGATCTTTCTCTATGTTGCAGCCTTTAGAAAGCACTGAAAAGCAATGTTTCTATTAGAAAGGCTAATAGACCTTACTTAGGTGCACTTTATATCAATAATAATATTTCAGTGAACTGTAGTCACTTTACTATAATTTTACAAGTTTAAAATTATACAGCAGTGTTCCAATCTTAGGAATGAAAGAATTCATGCTTTATACAATATAAAGGCACCTACTTATAAGGCACTTCAATAGAAGTGACAATCATGGAGTAGAAATTATTGTTATTGTTTTGTAAAACACAATACCTTAGCAATGTGCAAAATATTTTGCCTTATTATTACTTTATAGCCTTGAGTTTTGTCCCCCCACTTTCTACATCAAAAACAACTTTTTTCCCATGGCCTTTGTGAATTAAGTACATTAGTTGGTATAATGTGCAAATTACTGCCCTTGAACAATAGTTAGATTTTTAAGGGAAATGAAAACAATTGTTTTCTGACAAGGATTCTATCTAGTCTTCTCTTTCTTTTGATCATTTAGATGCATCATTACTAATAGTAATACTGAATAATTCATGTGGGGTAAATCACATGTAGTCTTCTCTGACTTTTTCCTATTGACAGAAAGGCTTTCGACATGTTCACTGCACCTCATGGGTATGTTTGGACTCTTTGCATGGGGAGGAAGAGTTGGGAACAAGGAGAGAAGGGGCATGGAAGTGTTGGCCAAACTGTGATTCTGTAGATGCAATAGCCATTTCTTGCATACATACAGGGCCACAGCAAATTCTACTGTTTTCTTAGATTGCTGTAATGACTGTAGAGTAGTACCATACTGCTGTTGATCTACAGAATGGCTAAGAGGATCCCTTGCATTCTGAGCTCCATTGTTTCTTTTCCTATGAAATAAGCCCTTGGTATATAGTACATGAATAATTTTTGGTGCCTGAGAAATGAAGCCAACTCTCACCTAAAATGTTGTATCTATTGACTAGAATACAGAAATCTTGCATTTTAAAACAGGAATGAGGAGAAAAAAATAAAATCCAACTGAAACTATATGGGAAAAAATTAATCATGAAGTATTTAATGTCCCAGAATGGAATTTTTCTGGAACAGCAGCGTAACTTGGGATATGTGTGTAGTGATGTTTGGGGCATCAGTCCCAGGTGGTGATTTAGAGAGGGAAACAGAATGGCTGCCCCAGGGAACTTGTACCACTGCTGTAGCCCATGTTGCTTGTGCCAAGGTAGAAAAAGTCTGTGCTGCCACCATAATTGCAGCCTGTACAAGGAATGTATGGAAGGGCTCCTCTTTCCCCCACTGACCTTCCACACTACCAATGCCATCCTGAGCACTAAAATTTGAAGTTATACCTCTGGGCTGGAATATTAGATATTCAAATACTTATGCAGTCAGAAATATGCAGCACTATTTAAGACAGCAAGTCAGCCCTTTGATTTCATGGTTCCATAATTCACATTTCCATATATCTTTATACATGTGTTATTCATCCTACAAAAAGCAAGATAAATGAACACTACTTTGCAGGCTGCTGCTTGCTCTCCAAGTGGCATTTTAAGGCCAAAGCTCTTTTTGACATACCCCGGTGACAAATTCTAGCCAATACTTCTACATTCAATGGAAAAGGAACACAATAGTGGTGAGGATTTATTTGGTGCTTTGTGGTACATAGAACTGGTTGGCATTTTTAGTGCCCTGTCTTGATTTGCTAGCAGTTTGGGTGAAATGCAGCTTATCTTCTCTGTCCTTGACTATTTCAAGATTTTTTGCTTGCTTGGTTTTTTTTAGGATTATTATTATTATTATTTGTAAAATCAAGAGGGCTTCTAAAGATTGATGTCATGAAGAAACGCAGCAGATGTTTTCCAGATCTCAGAGTTTGCTTTGGTCATAGCCTGGGTAAATTTAATTAAAGACAGTGGGCGCATCTGCACATGCACATCACATTTATGCCTGATTAGTTACTGCGCAGTAATGCAACTGTAAACGCCTTACTGCTCGGTAACACTGTGTGGGGACTGACTTGGGACTAACTTCAGTCCCAAGTCAGACCACACACAGCATTAATGCATTTTAACACCTGCACATGTAGACACTGGCCTATTCCCACTTACTGTGCAGTAATTTACTGTGCAATATATTTAAGTCAGTGTAAATGCACATGTAGATAGGCCCAGTGGGTAATACAAATAGAGGGAAATATAATAAACATCACACTTATAAAAATATTTAATTGAAAACCACCACAAGATTAATTTCATAACCAAATGCACCTATTCACTTGAGGATGTTTTTCACACTCCTCAGTGTCTTAGGGATCAGATTGTTATGCTCAGTTTGCTTTTAACATCCAAAGGAAGAATTGCCTCTGCCTCACAAGATTATCAGATTTTTAAAAAAGATTCATTATAGACAGGGAAAAAGAAATCATTAATAGTATTGGATGCTTTCAGAAAATGCACTGAGAGGAAGATGCAGGATCAGGTGCTACTTCATTCAAGGATGTTTATCTTGGGAGGTATAATCAAAGAGACAAATATGAGCACCTAGCTAGAGATTTTGACTAGGATATGCCAATATTCCCATTGGGAATTAAAGCCATTGGTTCCTGGTCTTACCCCCCACTCAGGGTCAGAGTGGTTGCTATATTTGGGGTCAGAAAAGAAGGAATTTTACCCAATCACCAGACTGGAATGGATTATGGAGGTCTTTACCTTCCTTTGTAGCGGTGGTGGGGAGGGGAGGGGGGCATGGCCTTCTTCCTGGGATCTTGAGAGCATATTTTAATGATCTTTGCAGCAGCAGGATGTTGACCCCTTCTTTACCCATGGGAGATTAGGGTGTTATGTCTTGTGTCAGGTCTGGTTTGACTGCATATTTTCATGAGATATTAGACAAGGGATTGGCATAGTATGATTTGGATAGGGATGGTCCCACCTCTGGGAGGAATTGGACTAGATGACCTGTGGAGGTCCAATCCAGCCCTACTTGTCTATGATCTTAAGTATCACACTGATGTTAAGCTTTCTCTTAAAAGAGAGATTATGTAAGAATCCAAGGGTTAAGAGTTCCAGGATTAATCTAAAAGTAATGTGTAACAAGCAGGCCTGTGTGAAGCAACCAGTATTCAATTCAGATTCAGATTCAGCTGATTCAGGGGACAGTGGTTCAATTCAGTGATTTGGATCACTGTCCTGAATCAATTTAACTGAATCTGATTTTAAAGATTTGGCACTGATTTGGTATGATTCAGTGATTCGGCCATAGACTATATTGGGGAATCACTAAAATACCTATAACTTCATCATTTTTTTGCAGAATTGGATGAAAACATCAGGGTTGGTATCCCCTTCTGAAGGCAGGAAACTTGTCAAGTTTCAAGGAGATAGGTGCAGGGGCTTCTGTGAAAATTGCACCTCAAACTGTTGAAAGCAAAGCTCATGTCACTGGTGTGTATTAACTGGGTTTCTGGTTGTAGCTGTGTTGCTCTAATAAACAGAAAGGCAAGGTTCTTTGAATAGAAGTGATACCTTTTATTAGATTAACTTAATAGTTGGAGAAATATATATTGGCAAGCTTTTGGATTTAAAGATCTGTCGTCAGGCTGAGAAAGCATCTGCAGTTTCATAGATTCATAGATGTTAGGGTCGGAAGGGACCTCAATAGATCATCGAGTCCGACCCCCTGCATAAGCAGGA